>NW_026652971.1:4306-19047 GCF_009828535.3 Hylobates moloch
ACCCCCACCCCCTGGGAGCACTGAGGCCCAGTCCTGGCTGCCACACTTGCTGTCTCCTTGCTCCCCCTAGCCAGAGGGAGGCCCAGCACCTCGTGGTCGCTTTGGGGGTTAGGGGCCCCAAGTGCCTGGGGGACGTATGTTCAAGCAGAAATGGTGCACCCGAGGCCCCAGCCGGCCGGTCCCAGCAGCGCCCCCATTTCTCACGAAGGCTGGCAGCTACAATTCAGGTGAAGTCAGCCAGCCCATCTGCACCTGAGCAGCGATACCGGCCCAACAGACCCCAAGTGCCTGGGTTTGAGGTGCTAAACCTGAAGGCCTTACCCTGCAGATGCAGAGGCCGCCGCGGTGGATCGTAGCAGGCAGAATTCCTGGCTGCTCTAACAAGTCAGCGCCAACCCTGGCACCAAGTCAGCAACAACCCTGGCACCACACCAGACCGGGCTGCCGACCACCTGGGTTTCTGCTGTGCCACACTGAAGAACATTTCTCCAGGGGACACAAACGCTTAGCATTCTCTACTGAAGTTTTCTCTTTTACGTTTAACATTGAGGTGTGTGATTCCTCCGGAGTGCATACTTCTGTGCACCGTAAGCTGGTGCCCACAGTTTGCTGGCCTGGGGCCAGGTAGGCAGGCATGGACAAGGAGTCCAGCACTTGTGGAGGAAGCTTTGGCAGCTCACAGACAATGGGGTCTGGGATAGGGCAGTTCATCGTGGAGAAGTGACGAGGCAGATGAGGGTTAGTTTAACGAGATTTGTTCATACAGATTCTCCTCGGCCCCAACTCCCTGCCTCTGGTGGTAAGAATGGCTTCCTTCCTCCTGGTACAAGGAGGGCCCCTTTCTCATGGGAGATTCACCTCTTACTTTCAGGAAGAAAAAGGGGAGGTCAGGGCATCTTCCTTGTGTCTGCTGTTTTTAAAGTGCCTTTAGCTCAAAATAACCCTTGTGCTAAAGTGGCATATTTTGGGGTGGCATATTCTGCCACGCTTCACTTGCACATTTTTGTTGTTGCTGTTTTCTTTTTTGAAACTGCCACACTGTTTTCCAGAGTGGCAGTACAATATTACCTTACCACCAGCAATGTGTGAGAAAGCCCGTTCCTCCACAGCCTCGCCCGCATTTGATACTGTTCCTATATTTTGCTGAAGGCATTTGATGGATGTGTCATGATGTCTCACCGTGATTTTAATTTACACTCACACAAAAGGCTAACGTCTTCTCATGTGCCGAGTTGCCATCTGTACATCCTGCTCAGTGAAATGCTAGTTCAAGTCTGTGAACTAAGTTTCCTGAAAAGGAATGTGGAAAGTGACTTTATTTCAGTGAACAGCTTGTAAATGGGGAATTTGCAGCCCTCAGTGTAAAAAGAAAGTAAGTTCTAGAAAACTAAGAAAGGGTTTGGGTTCTATGGTAAAAGTTTCTGTCCAGGTTTCCAACTACTTTCATTTATGTAAATGAAGGACTGAAACTCGTGCTGTCCTGATTGGTGGATGTAGCTGAATCCTCATTAGTCGATACAAGTGAACTCTGATTGATTGATGCAGTTGAGTCCTGATTGGCTGGGGCAGGGGAGTTCTGACTTGTTGTTCTTTAAGCCTTAAGCAGAAGACTGTCAGAAATGTCTTATAAATGGCTATCAGGGGACCAGGGAAGTGGTGCTCAGGCTACAGTTATCTTGGCACTGACAACAGGAACTGGTTTGGTTTGGTTGTGAAAGGGAGGTCTTGTGATACTTTTGTAACATCTTTCTGAGAACACAGAGTACATGAAGGCTCTGTCACCCGGCTACGGCTGCCTGGTTCCATTTTAACTTTGAGCACCTCAGTTAGTCTCCTGGGAGTCATTTTGTCTTTCTGCAGGGGGCATACTTTAACATGTCTTTCGTCAATTTCGTAATTGGATTTTGAAGAAAAATACTGTTGCATTTTGAGTTTTTTTTTTTTTTTTTACACATTCCTGTAGAATATGTGGTTTGTAAATATATTCTTCTCATCTATAATTTGTTTTCCTCCTTTTAAAACGACTTTTTAGCTGGGTGTGGTGGCTCACGCCTGTAATCCCAGCACTTTGGGAGGCCAAGGCAGAAAGATCACGAGGTCAGGGGTTCAAGACCAGCCTGACCAATATGGTGAAACCCTGTCCATACCAAAAATACAAAAATTAGCTGGGAGTGGTGGCACGCACCTGTAGTCCCAGCTACTTGGGAGGCTGAGGCAGGAGAATCGCTTGAACTTGGGAGCAGGAGGTTGCACTGAACTGAGATTACACCACTGCACTCCAGCCTGGGTGACAGAGCCAGACTCCGTCTCGGGGGAAAAAAAAAAAAAAAAAGAAAAGAAAAGAAAAAAAAGAGGACCTTTCACAGAGCCTGGGGTTTTAATTTTGATGACTTCCAATTTATCCATCTCTCTTTATGAATCATGCTTTTGATGTCAAGTATGAAATCTCCTTTTTTAGCCTAGATCCCAATTATCTCTAAGAATTTTTTTTCCTAAAATTTTATAGTTTTACATTTTACATTGAAATATGCGATCCATTTGGAGTTAATGTTTGTATGAGGTGTGAGGGTAAAACCCCCACAATTATCCATTTAGAAAGGTGAGGAGACTTTATTTCTCATAAGGATTACAGCCTTCAAGGTGGCCATCCCAGCCAAGGGACCAGAAACAGGCACTTCGAAGGAGGAGGGGTTAGGGTAGGAGCTTTATGCTGGGCAGGTTGGCTAAACATACATATTGAACAGGTTATAGGAGGGGCTATGAATATTCATGAAGGTGGTCCTGACACATGCATATTGAACAGACATGCATGTAGCATATGACCTATGTTCACTTTGGGGTGGAGACTTAACATTTAAATGTATTACAGTTAGGTCTTATATGTCAACAGGTCTTTTCAGGGCGTGAAGCCACACAAGTGTGCAGCCTCTGTAAACCAGCCAGAGACAATCCATGGTTGGTGGTCTTATCAGGAAGTTACGGCTGGTAGAGCAGGGGTTCAGTAAGTCAGTGGGTAGTGGAGCTGGAGATTGTTTTAATCTTGTCTGTCTCGAGGCCAGTGGTTGTTTGGCTGCTAGAGAAAAAGAAAAGTCTTGAGGTCCTTAGAACACAGTTTATTCTTTAGGCGTAGGCTCAGTGACTTAACCCTTGCCTGGCATGGCCTTAGGTCCTGTTTATAATTTGGTATTTTATTGCCACAGAGTCTGTTCTGTCAGTCTTCTGATCTCTATGTTAACATTAATGCTGGTCTAAACCCCAAAAGGCAGGGGGTATAATGAGGCGTGTTTGACCTCCCACCCCATCATGACTAGAACTAAACTTTTAAGATTTTCCTGAGGTCCCCTTGGCCAAGAGGGGGTCCATTGATTTGGTGCGGGCTTAGGATTCTAAAGTTGACAGTATCTAGGTCAAGGGTTTTGGTTTGCCTGCTTGTTTGCTGTGCTTGTGATGTGCAATTGCCCTACTCCTATTTGATGGAGAGGCTATCCTCCCATGAGGTGCTTTTGCATGCTTGTCAAAAACCAGCTGGGTGCATTTGTTTCGGTCTCTTTTCTGTTCTGTAGATCATCTCCCTCTGTCCATACCACACGGTCTTTACTAGCTATTTAATGTGTTGAAATAGGGGTAACTTAATACTTGTTTTAAACTCTTCATTTAACATTTCATCATCAACATTTATCTCATCTAAAACAAACAAAACAAATTCACACAGTGTACGGTGTGGACGGTGTGGATGTACTGGAGTTTATTTAACCCGACCCCTCTTAATCAATGGCTATTATCCCCGACCCCAGTTTTTTTGTTATTATAGTAAATAAAGCTGAAATATTTTTAAAAGATTTTTTAAAGTTTATTTTTAATTGACAAATCATAATTGTATATATTCATGCGATACAATGTGATGTTTAGATATATGTACACATTGGTGGAACAATTACTTTAAGCTAATTAAGATATCCATCACCAACACATCTATTTTTTTGTGGTGAGAATATTTAAAATCTACTATTTAAGGAATTTTGACATATAAATGCATTAACTACAGTCACCGTGTCATGTGGATCATTAAAACGTATTCCTCTTGTCTAACTGAATCCTTGCACCCTTTGACCAACATCTCCCCCTCCTGCCCTTCCCCCGGCCTCAAGTAGCCTCTGTTTCTATGAGTTCAGCTATTTTCAGATTCCACATACAGGAGAGACCAGGTGGTATTTGTTTCTGTGCCTGGCTTACTCTGCGTAGTACAATGGCCTCCACGTTCATCCATGTTGTCGTCAATGGCAGTATTTCCTTTTATTCAAAGGCGGGACAGTACCCCGTGGTGTACATACACCACATTTTCTTTATCCGTTCACCCACTGGTAGACGCTTCCGTATCTTGGCTAGGTTGCTTCCGTATCTTGGCTACTGTGAATGAAATCAATATTCTTATCTTATGCATAAGCGATCCCCACACTCATTTGTTATCCTTTGACTTTGCTTGTGTATTTTGTTCAAACTTTATGTTGTCAAGCTGATCAATCATTTCCTTGTTGGCTTCTGGGTTTATTTTATGCTTTAGAAAGGCTTCCCCATTCCGAAAAGACAGAATAAAAGCGATTCACCCATGTTCTCCCTTTCACGGTTTCAACTTCACGGTCTCTCCCGCCGCCAGAGCCCCGCAAAACTTTCTAATTCGCGAGGAGCCCGGGACCCCGCTCGGCGCTGGGAAGCCGAGGCAGGGCGCCGGCCTGCGAGGGTCTCCGGAAACGTTCCCGCGAAGATCGCCCGGCCCGGAGCCGCGTGGGCTGTCTGTCCTCGCAGGTAGCAGTCCCTCGGAGCGGAACGGTGGTTAGGAAAAATTTTCAAGTCTCCTTTGGCTGCGGGGTCGCGCCATTCCAGGCGGTGCCGACTGGGAGCTCCTCCACCCGCCCCCGGCCGAGAAACGCGATCCCAGTTGGTCAGGGAGTAGGAGAGGCCTCGCCCGCCGGTGATGCAGATCCGATCCGCGGAGCGCCGCCTGGCTGCACTGTTCGGGTTTTCTCTCCGGCGCTCTGGAGAAGCCGGCAAGAAAGGGGTTTTGGCCACAGGGCGCGGTGCAGAGTTCCAGGGGACTGGCAGCGCTGGCAGGATGAGCCCGGCTTTGCTGGGTGTACTCTTCGTCCTTTCTTCGGAGATTAAACCTGCGGGTCAGCGCTGGAGGCGCGCTCTTGAGCTCGGAGTGCTGTGGCCTGAGCGGGTCAACGAGCACACGCGGGAATCGCTGGGCCTTCCGAGAGTGCGAACGGGGGACGGGGTACTCCGCCCGGACGCCGACCGGCTTGGGGCCCGGTCCTCAGACCTTCCATTACACCCATTACCTCCAAGCCCCGCCCCTGGGGTGAGGACCGGCCCGGCTGTTCCAGGGGGACTGCGAAGGGTAACATGGGCCCTTCCGTGGCAACGCGTGGGTCGTGGTCACCCGACTTGAGCTTCACACCTTTTTCCGAGTCTTGTCTTGGAGGTGGAGACAGGCTTGGGCAGGAGAAAAACGGGGAAGGCGCAGTGGATTTAGCCGTGGCCCGTATAATGGGATCTTGTGGTTGGACTTTGGGGCCCCACCCTCCCCACCGGGGAAGAGCGCACAGCCTCTGGCTCCGAGATAGAGGGGCGACCAGATGTCCCATGGATGATCTTTGTTAGAGTTGCTGGGTCGATCAGCCTCATTTCTGCAGTTTTGATGTGGCCTCAGAAAGTTGATCAGATCGACCAGCAGCCCAACCCAGCAGATGGGCAACTAGAATTTGGGAGAGGAGAAGCAAATAATATATACTTATGTAGATACTATAAATGTCATAGTATAAATATATGTAATATATAGATTATATATTTTAGTAAATATTTATGTATAAATATTAAATCAGTAATTATAATTATTTGGTCCTTGCTGGGATTCATCATTACTGTAATTATTACCATTATTATAAATAGTAATTGTAGTAGTGGTAATAATAGTAACGGCTTTTTATTTATTTAAATAACAACACTGAATAAACTGTCTGTATCAAAGAAAGGTGTTCAAGTGACTGGAGATAATAAAGAAGGGTTTCAGTCCGTGGGATTTAAAAAATCCACCCAAGAGCCTGGTGATGCTTTGACCCACAGTCTGCGAAGCAACCAGCTGGAAACTGTATACAGCAACCCTAATGGTCAGGACTGCACTGATGGCTTCCCTCCTTTTTGCCCTTGCTTCCAACTTAGGACCAACAGGGAGAACCAAATAGGCACCCTCTTACCAGTCAGGTAGGATCCGCTCTTCCAGTGATATAGGAGATGGAAATAAATTGTTTAGGCAGATAGGGCAAAAGAGTCCTTGGCAGAACTTCTAATAAAAAACAGCCCAAGAAATCATTTCTTTCTAACAAAGAGCAGCCTGAAAGATTGAGCTGCAAACATAGATAAGGAAGCTGGAATCTTGCCTGGTGGGAGGCCTGCAGGTGCACTGATAAGAGGGACTACCTGGGGCCAGGCATGTCCACCATGGGGGATTCACCTTCCCTAATGTTTTTTTGTTGTTGTTAACACTCGCACCGTAAGAAAGACATAAGCAACATAGAGTAGCTACCCACGTGCGTAATAAAAGGTTGGTGTGGGGGCGTCCAGAGATTCGTGCCCTATGCAGATGGCACACCTGGTCCTAACTTTTTTCGCACCCGATGTAGATCAGACACTGCTCCCCGCTAGCTCATCTATAAAAATCTTTGCATTTCACTGTGCATCAGCAACCTATTTTTCTGGGACCCCTCTCTGTAACAGAGAGCTATTCTTTTTCTTTCAGCTATTAAATTTCCACTCTTAACCTTACCCTTTGTGTGTCCGCATCCTTGATCACTGTGGCTGTGAGACAATGAACCTTGGATGTCACCCCAGACAATGAGGCCACTTCACTAGCAGCCACCTCTGGCTTCCTCAAGCAGCTGGCAACCCCATCGGGACTCCTCTTCCCCTTTTCCACCACACAGATTTCCCATTCCTCTCCCTGCCTTTGAGTCTCTGCCAAACACTATTGAGCTGCATGAAAGAACCTTAAATGCATATTACTAACTGAAAGAAACTGATCTGAAAAGGCTGCATACTGTAAGATTCCAACTGTGTCACATTCTGGAAAAGGCAAAACTATGGAGATAGTAAAAAGAGCAGTGGTTGGCAAGGGTTGGGGGAGAGAGGGATGAACAGGCAGAGCACAGGGGATTTGCAGGACTGTGAAACTACTCTGTATGACATGACAGTGGTGGATATGGCATTAGACATCTGTTCAAACCCACAGAATGTACTGAGGACTAAACTGACATTTTTTCTCTCTTGCCCAAATTCCTATCTAAGGGGCCTGGGGAGTCATGCCCTATAAACTAACATCTCAACAGATGGGCTTTATTTAACCTCATGTATAACACAGCTTACTTTCCTACCTGACTCTGGTATAACATCCTATGACAGATAAAGAAGGAAATAAAAATATTTTATGCCAAAATAGGTGTTTTTTTTTTTGCACATTTTGAAATGGCCCTGCAACGCTATCTCTTGTGGGGAAAATTTGCATCTGTAAAGAATCTCTATTACCATAACTAGCTCTTTTCCCTTCCAGGCCCTCCCAGTCCTCTAGAGATTAGCTGAAAGTCTAGCACCTTTTAAAAGTCTAAATAGGAAACATTGGCCATCTATTGTCTCTAAGGGCGACCCCCATGAGACTTCATCTACATGGTAAGAACCTTGGTCTCCACAACCCCTTATCTTGACCCAGATACTCCTTTGTATTGATTGCAGGTTTTTAGATAATAACTGTTTCAATCAGTTGCCAATCAGAAAATCTTTGAATCCACCTATGACCTGGAAGCCTTCCTCCCACCGACCCCCTTCGAGCTGTCCCACCTTTCTGGACTGAATCAGTACATCTCACATGTACTGATTAATGTCTCATGTCTCCTTAAAATGTATAAAACCAAACTGTAAAGCAACCGCTTTGGGCACATGTTCTCAGGGCCTCTTGAGACTGTACCTTGGGTCACTCACATTTGGCTCAGAATAAATCTCTTCAAATATTTTACAGAGTTTGGCTCTTTTCACTGACAGTGCAACACCAAGAGTGACCCTAATGTGAATCACAGACTTTGGGTGATAATGATGTGTTGGTGTGCGTTTAGCAGTAGTAACAAATGCGCCCTGCTGATGCAGGACATGGACAGTAGGGCAGGCTGTGCGTGTGTGTGTGTGCGCACACGCGTGGGGCTGGTGAGGGGTGCATATGAGAGCTCTCTGCACGCTCAGCTCAATTTTGCTGTGTAGGTGTAGAAAAAATCTTCCCTCCACCCATCTTAGGTTTATTGCCTTGGCCCTACAAATTTAGACCAATGAAAGCCAGGTTAACAAGAGAAAACAACACATTTATTAATTCGTGCATCACAAATACACATGGGAGAGCTCAGTGATAAGTAATAACTCAAAAAGGTGGTTAGAACTTGGGCTTATTAGCACCCTAATGAGAGAGCAATGTATTTGTAAAGAGGTGGAAAGACAAAGGAAGGGGACCTTGAGCTTCTTTGGATAACAAGTTGAGGGAAGGTAGATATATGGGGGAAGATGACAGATAAGGCTGATTTGGCGTGCTTGTGATGTTGATTTTTCTGGTGCCATCTCTGGGCTGGTAAGAGCCATCCTGCCCTTCTGGTAGATGGGGGCAGGGCAGAGAGTTTGTCCTGTGTCTACTTGGTCTCAGTTGTCTTCAGCTCAAAATAATCTTTATGTCAGAGTGGCATATTTTGGGATGGCATATTCTAAGCCCCTTCAGCTGTGAATTCAAAACAACTCTAAAAAGTTAATTAAAAATTGTATTCCTATAACATGGCCCTTGCTGGTGGGGCTCAGGACACACCACCCCAAAATATGACAGTACAAAACCAGATATGTGAACACAAAATATACTTCTTAGGCAAATT
This sequence comes from Hylobates moloch, assembly GCF_009828535.3. Taxonomy (NCBI): domain Eukaryota; kingdom Metazoa; phylum Chordata; class Mammalia; order Primates; family Hylobatidae; genus Hylobates; species Hylobates moloch. The sequence goes on from NW_026652971.1 coordinate 13,258, forward strand.
TTGATCTTGTTATTCTAAGAAATTGCAGACACAGGAGTAGCTCTGAAAAACTGCCCTTTTGTAAAAGAAATTTATAACTATAAAAGAAATCTACATTAGTGAAGTATCTGTATCAGGAAGAGGGCTGATTCCAGACAACTTCTATCACCCCCAGAGACTTTTCTCTGCAGAACCAGACACCTTTTATTCACCAGACATTGCCTCCCCTCACCCTCCCAGAACTTGTGCCCATTCCCAACGAGCCCCAAGCTCTTGTTCCTTTCTGTAACTCAGGACACTATCTAAGCTTCATTCATCTGGCCCTTCTCCTGGTCTGTAGTTTGGGGGACTCCTGTGCATATAGATGTAATTAAAATGGTTTTTCTCCTATTAGCCTTTCTTATGTCAATTTAATTCCTAGCCCAGCCAAAGAACCTAGAAGGGGAAGGAGAAGCCATTTTTCCCTCCACTACCTGCTTTTTAAGATCCCAGTTTGTTGGAGCCACTTCAGAGTTAACCCTCTGTAAATACTTGTCAGTCCTCATCTTTTCAATGTTTTCACCTGACATTCACTCTTTATATCACTCTTATGTCCCCAGCAGGTTGCTCAAGAAACTCTCCCTTGCTGTGGACACTGCTGACTTCTGTAAAATACATTTACAGGAGGCCATTGGTTTGGACTGAGCTTCTGCACTAGGCCCAACAGACTGAGATGGAGCATGGACCCCTATTAGAGGCCTGCTGAGCCTCCTCCAAGCATGGAAACAAAGGGAAATTCCAGGTACCTAGCTGGCCTTGAGAAGTAAATGAGCCACCGGATAAGCAACAAGGGAATAATAGCTTCAAGTAATAGCCACTCAAATAAGTCAGAGCGACAAGGTGTTTGGTCCCCTATTGAAACTAAAGATTACATCTTAGCATATGTCCCTGAATGGTTTTTCAGAAACCCGGACCCACCTCAGATGGAAAACACTGACCATCATCACAGAGACCTCAGATGTCGGGGAGCTGAGGCCTGCACTCTGATGGCTGCTCTTTGTTGTAAATTTCTTTCTCAGGGGCCTGGAGAGAGTCATGCCCATAGGCCAGACCTTAACATTCCTTTCTGCTGACCCCAAGTTTTTAGACAAAGCCTGGCTTCCTTAACCAATTGCAATCAAAGAATCCTGAAGCCGCCTCTGACCTGTAAGCCCCTTGCTTCAAGAGCTTCTGCCTTTTTGGGCCAAACCAATGTATACCCTCTGTATTGATTTATGGTTTCCCTGTAACTTCTGCTTTCCTGAGTTGTTCCCCTGCCTTTAAAATCCCTTGCTTGTAAGCCATCCAGGAGATTGGGTCTGAAGCATTCTCCTTGGTTGGTGTCCTGCAAGTTAACACCCTCCTTTCTCCTGCTGCAAACCTCGGTGTGGGTGTTTGGTTTTACCACACGGGGCAAGCAGACGCAGGTTCAGTTCAGTAACAAGACCAGACTGGAATGGAGTTCCTTGCGCTAAAGTTCCACTTTTCCAGACCAAAACTAAGTTGTTGATCTGACCTTCTGAGAAGTCAGGATACAGAGAGATAAAAGGCAAATCCCCAACAGGCCAGGTTTAGCCAGAATGATAAGCAGTCCCTCCCGTCTGCTTTAATGTTTACAAGGAAAGTCACTTTGCAACCAGTCTATGCTTTGTTCTCTGTTTCCACTTCAGCCTTTTCTATCCATAAAGCACATCTCCCCCACTCTGCTCGGAGGAACGCTCAGTCTGTTTTATGGAATGAAGTGTTGCCTGATTCTAGAATAGCAAATAAAGCCAATTAGGATCTTTAAACTAAATCTATTGTACTTTTGTCTTTTGACAGTTCCATGATGGAAAATCTAATGGCCACTTTCCATTTACCATGTCCAAGGAGCAGTCCAGGTAAGTGACTCCTTTCGTTTCTGGGGTCCATCTTGCTCCCGGCTCCTGACGCCGATGCTTCTCCTTCTCATCCTGCCTTTCTGGATGCTCCTTCCCAAGGTTTGCCAGCGCGCTCACAACCCCTGCTTGGGATTTAAAATCTGAAGTGTGTCATAACTCACCCCTGGACTCTGTTATTCTTTTACTGGTATGCCAGAAAAAAAGAACCCCAAGCCCTCTGGGTGACCAAATTGATATTTAAGGCACTAATTATTAACTCTATTCTTACAACCTCCAGATTTTATCTCCACTCAGAATTATATGTACAGCTGCCTAGCTGATTTCCAGACTGAAATGCCTCTTTGACATTACAGATTAAAACTGATCCCACTCTATAGTCTAGGTCATCTTCCTTGACTTGGCTGTGACCCAGACTTACTGTCTAAATAAATGGTGTGACGGCTCACCTAGGGACTCCATTTCAGACTCTAGGAGAATTTCTTCAGCCTGTATCCCCCCACATCATAAACAATCCATTACCGAGTCCTGTTCATTCTTCCAATACATCTCTCCAAAGGCTTCCCTCCATTTCCACAATGACCCCAACTGTTTCGCCACTCGCTCCTTGAAGAACCTCTGGATTTGTTTCTGGCTTTTGGCTACGAGGAATAAGCCTGATGAGAACATTCAGCTCCAGGATTTTGTGTGAATGTAAGTGCTTTAGGGGTGGGGCGGGACCCTACAGGCCATCCCTGGGTTCGATGATTCTCTACAGGGACCCAGAGAACTCCACCAAGCTGACCTAAGGCCCTGAAAGTCAAACAGATACCGCATGGCCCAATGCCTGCACCATAGCTCACTTGTTGGAATAAACTGCCCAAGAAAAATGGGGGTATGTGGTTACATTATCAGAGGCATCCCAGGTGGATCCTGGAGATGTGGACTGTACCCGTAGTCACGAAGCTGACAGCTGGAAGAAGCCCGTCTGGTTCAACCCCTGTCTGGCATATTCCTCCCTTTTCCATCCTTACTTTCTACCCCTCACAGGAACAGAGAATTTACAGCTTACTGAGCCAGGCCATTGCACTTTTGGACAACTCTACTAAATGGATTTTCCTCATGCCGTCGCATAACTGCTACCTGCCACCAGAGCCTTAGAAATACATGGTTTTATTTGTTTCTGGCTTTTGGCTATGAGGAATAAGCCTGCTGAGAACATTCAGCTCCAGGATTTTGTGTGAATGTAAGTGCTTTAGGGGTGGGGCAGAACCCTGCAGGCCATCCCTGGGTTGGATGATTCTCTAGAGGGACCCAGAGAACTCCACCAAGCTGACCTAAGGCCCTGAAAGTCAAACAGATACCGCATGGCCCAATGCCTGCACCATAGCTCACTTGTTGGAATAAACTGCCCAAGAAAAATGGGGGTATGTGGTTACATTATCAGAGGCATCCCAGGTGGATCCTGGAGACGTGGACTGTACCCGTAGTCACAAAGCTGACAGCTGGAAGAAGCCCGTCTGGTTCAACCCCTGTCTGGCATATTCCTTCCTTCTCCATCCTCACTTTCTCCCCCTCACAGGGACAGAATTTACAGCTTACCGAGCCAGGCCATTGCACTTTTGGACAACTCTACTAAATGGATTTTCCTCATGCCATCGCATAACTGCTACCTGCCACCAGAGCCTTAGAAATACATGGTTTTCCATCAAGCACTCATGGAACACGTAACTGTGGGCACTTCTAGGGGGGTTCATGATGGATCCTACAAGATCAACTAAATATGAAACAAGCTCCCAGGTAATGGAACCATTTCAGCTGTTAAGTAAAATCATCTGTATTAACCTAGTTTAATTATGAGGGACATCTCTCCCAACATAATATATATAAAATATATATATATATTTTTTTTGAGACAGGGTCTCACTCTGTCACCCAGGCTGGAGTGCAGTGGTGCCATCACAGCTCACTGCAGCCTCAATCTCCTGGGCTCAAGCAATCCTCCCACCTTAGCTTCCTAAGTAGCTGGGACTATAGATGACTGCCATTATGCCCGGCTGATTTTTTAAAAACTTTTTGTAGAGGCAGGGTTTCGCCATGTTTCCCAGGCTGGTCTCCAACACTAGGGCTCAAGCAACTTACCTGCCTTGGCCTCCCAAAGTATTGAAATTACCGCATGAGCCACTGTGCCTCCAACATAATCATAATTTGTTTTTAAAGAATAGTTGGTATTTGGGGGCTGGGTACGGTGGCTCACACCTGTAATCTCAGCACTTTGGGAGGCAGAGGCAGGTGGATCACTTCAGGTCAGGGTAGTTTGAGACCAGCCTGGCCAACATGGTGAAACCCATCTCTACTAAAAGTACAAAAATTAGGCAGGCGTGGCACACACCTGTAGTCCCAGCTACTCGGGAGGCTGAGGCGAGTGGATTGCTTGAACTCGGGAGTCAGAAGTTGCAGTGAATGGAGATTGTGCCACTGCACTCCAGCCTGGGTGACAGAGCAAGACTCCATAAAAAAAAAATAGTTGGTATTTGAGCTTTTCTTTCTGAAAATGATTGATAGTGGCCCCATTCATCTGTTGAGGTTTTATATGAAAACAAAACCTTATACCGTTGTGTGGAGAAAGGTGCTGACCATCCTCTTTGTGGTGGGGTGAATATGGCTTCAGCACACCCAGCAGCTGTTTTGGGTTCTCAAGAAGGGAGGTCCAACGTAGTCCAGTCGTAATAGGGTCTCTCAGAAACCCAGCCCAGCTACTCCCCTCCCTCAGGGGAGTTTGTGATCTTGCTACTCACAGCGTGGTCCATGCACCAGCAGCACTGGTGTCACCTGAAGCTTGTGTGAAATGTGGCATCCTAGGCCTGCTGCACCACGTACATCAAAAGCACACGTTCTTCCTGTTGCTGAGAGGGAGGAGGGACGGCAGCACAGGAGCAAAGCCATCACTGTGGTTGCCGTTAGGGACAGTGCCAGAGCACCCAGCCCCGAGCCCCACTGCCACCACCCCTTGTCCTTAATTACAGAATTCACTTGAAATTAAAAATCCCCGCTCCCTAAATACCCACCCTCTCCTCTGGCTTTCTTTTTAGCTGAGGCAGCTGCTCTTGCCTCTTCTTTCACTTGCTCCTGGCAGCACAGCAATCCCTGCAAGTTACTCGGACCCTCAGGACTCCTCGTTCAAGTGCAGTGGAGGACAATGCAGATGGCAAGGAAAACCAAAGAAAGCTCAGGTGGCCCATCATGGCTGTCATCGGTGGAAGAATGTCTCTAACACTGAACCTTAGTAATGACATGCTCTCCCCTTGTCCTGGAAGTTCATTTTAAAATAGAGCATTCAGGTGGGAGGGGAACCACAGGGACACTTCAATCCTGAACCTGCTCTGGGCAGTGGCCCTAGCCTTTGGGATTTTGTGCTCATTTACTTTTTTTTGAGATGGAATCTTGCTCTGTCACCCAGGCTGGAGTGCAGTGGTGTAATCTCGGCTCACTGCAACCTCCATCTCCTGGGTTCAAGCAATTCTCCTGCCTCAGCCTCCTGAGTAGCTGGGATTACAGGTGCACGCCACCATGCCCAGCTAATTTTTGTATTTTTAGTAGAGATGGGGTTTCACCATCTTGGCCAGGCTGGTCTCAAACTCTTGACCTCAAGTGATCCAACTGTCTCGGCCTCCCAAAGTCTTGGGATTACAGGCGTGAGCCACCATGCCTGGCCTGTCCTCATTTACTTAAAGAGCCGTTACTCACCCCCAATTCCTCATATATAGTGGCCAACTTCTTTGAAATCCAGAGACATTTCCGAATGCTCAACCCCTTTTTCACCAATTCTATCTGTTTCTAAAAGAAGTGTCACTCAGGATGGATATGCTTTTAGAGAAACACTGTGACAAAGACCCTTTGCTCCAGAGGAAGGACCTGCAGTGGCTCCAGGCCGTGG
>NW_026652972.1:0-18989 GCF_009828535.3 Hylobates moloch
GATTTTTGTACATTGATTTTGTATCCTGAGACTTTGCTGAAGTTGCTAATCAGCTTAAGGAGATTTGGGGATGAGACGATGGGGTTTTCTAGATATACAATCATGTCATCTGCAAACAGAGACAGTTTGACTTCCTCTTTTCCTAATTGAATACCCTTTATTTCCTTCTCCTGCCTGATTGCCCTGGCCAGAACTTCCAACACTATGTTGAATAGGAGTGGTGAGAGAGGGCATCCCTCTCTTGTGCCAGTTTTCAAAGGGAATGCTTCCAGTTTTTGCCCATTCAGTATGATATTGGCTGTGGGCTTGTCATAGATACCTCTTATTATTTTGAGATATGTCCCATCAATACCTAATTTATTGAGAGTTTTTAGCATGAAGCATTGTTGAATTTTGTCAAAGGCCTTTTCTGCATCTATTGAGATAATCATGTGGTTTTTGTCTTTGGTTCTGTTTATATGCTGGATTACATTTATTGATTTGCATATGTTGAACCAGCCTTGCATCCCAGGGATGAAGCCCACTTGATCATGGTGGATAAGCTTTTTGATGTGCTGCTGGATTCGGTTTGCCAGTATTTTATTGAGGATTTTTGCATCAATGTTCATCAAGGATATTGGTCTGAAATTCTCTTTTTTGGTTGTGTCTCTGCCAGGCTTTGGTATCAGGATGATGCTGGTCTCATAAAATGTGTTAGGGAGGATTCCCTCTTTTTCTGTTGATTGGAATAGTTTCAGAAGGAATGGTACCAGTTCCTCCTTGTACCCCTGGTAGAATTTGGCTGTGAATCCATCAGGTCCTGGACTCTTTTTCGTTGGTAAGCTATTGATTATTGCCACAACCGATTTAACTTTATCTGATGTTAATCACAACTTACTTAACTGTTTTGATTCCATTCTCAAACGTAGAATCCTTTGAGATTTTAGTTATTTTTAAAGTTTCTTAGTAATGAATCGTTAATTAGTAGCTTGCTATTACCAGAGTTAAAACACCTATTTACCATTGTTCTTCCAATGTACTCTAAAGCTGTACTTCCTATGCAAACCTGTTTGACGTCATTCACAGTAAGAGCAGAAAAGCTCTTGTATGTTCTCTGCTATTCTAACTTGCTTAACAGAGACTGGGAGGTAGCAGTCTATGCTTTAATTTTTCTCTCCTCCTCCTTTCTTAATCAGAAACAATGTTTTCCATGGCAGTGGACATTTTTTTCCCTCTTTTCAATTGAGCTGTTCGCTTTAGAAAATAAATAATTAGTTTCACAAAGAAAAGCCAGATCTATCACCTCCAAGGGTTTCTCCCATCCCCTCTGCTCCCAAACATTCTTAAAGTAAAAACAACTTTTATTTCAGGAATATTTACATCTTTAACGAAACAAACCACTTACAAGATGTGTTTATTCACTGTATTCAAGAATTTCTTCTCTAAACCCTCAGTTTGGGAGGCCCTGGGAGACCTGAGGCATGACAGTCTATGATGGGGGCAATACAGCATCCAACATTCCCTAAAGAGGATCCAGACCAGGGATCTCACTAACATTCTCACTATGGAGAGGAGCTCAACATGCACACAGTGAGTCAACCTGAACATTTCCTTGAAGAAGGCTGCTCCATCAAGGCGGTTAGAGCACTGGTTTCAAAATATATTTTTATGCCTGAAATTCTGCCATTTAAGAATGAATTTCCTCTCAAATCCCACATTCTGTTTTCAAAAGCAAATTTCCTGGGAAGTAATAGAAATGAGATGCTATCTAGCTCGAGAAAGATATTTATGATTGGTAGGAGAAGTAAGAAGGCAGACGAGCAAGTATATATATAAACGTTTTTCTCGACATCGATTTGGCCAGAGATCGGCACTGATATCCTCAAATCTCTTTCTCATAGACATGCTAGAGAAGTAATTCAGTCGGTATTTATTAAATTCCTGTTTTGCAGCAGATACTATTGTTATGCTAAGTTGATAAAAATGGATAAGATCCCTGTCCTGAAGGAGTCCACCATCTGTTTTTAGAATCATACAGAATAGATGGTCCATAATAAAATGTGATAATAACAGCAGGACACGCTTTCTTAGGGCTTACCATGTGCTAGGTATTACTCTCAAGCGCTTTATTTTACCTGCATTAACTCATGCGGTCTTCACCATAATCCTATTATCTCATTTTATACAGGAGGAAACTGAGACACAGAGAAGTTAAGAAATGTTTCCAGCTAGTAAGTCACAAAGCTAGGATGTCTTGCAGGCTGTCTCTCACAGAGCAGGGACACCGTCACCTTGGACAAACACCACCATTTTAAGTTCCAGCTCCCTTTCTAACCTCGTGTATCACTTCTCTTCTAACAACAAGCAGCCAGAAAGAGCAGACAGTAAAACACAGATAAGACAGCTTGGGCACAGAGGGAGGGGGGAAAGTCTCTTGGGTAACCACCAAATTTACACTCATACAATGGGCCCCAGTAAAACAGTGGGCCCTAATAAGCACGTTCCTTTCTCTTTAGGTGCACTAAGATAGGGAAGCTAAAAGCAGACTCTGGGGGATAAGCCTGCAGCTGCAGGAAGATGTGCAGGAACAGACACAAAAACTCTCCCTCCCAGATAAGCAAGACAAAGAGACATAGAAACGTTCTGAGCCTGTGATGAGCTCTCTGCCCTAAACCCTTAAATACTCTTCGTCTGTAAGAGAGAGTGCTCCTGACCTAATTTGGCCAGAAGCCCTTCTCAAGTTTATTCTCCAACATAAATCTGTCTTTGACTGTTGAGCTGCTTTTAGTGTTTCCTTCTTCCTTCTTCAATTCTCACAGTCTCCAGTGATCTTTCTTTTAATAATTTCATTACAACATCAGCATCATAAATCCTGAGAAGCAATGAGAGCATGGAGAAGTGACCAATTATTTCTGCCTAGGCTGTTTGGGAAGGCTTTGCAGGAAAGGTGGGATGTGAGCCGGGCTATGAGGGATGCATGGAGGGGAGTGTGAATAAACATCAGACAGAGGGTTAGAAAGTGCTGAATCAGAAAGAAGGGGACATCTTGTGGAAGCATGGGCATGTACCAAGCACACTATTTCCAGGGAGAACGATATTGTTATAATAAAAGATAATTGGAGGTGGAAGTGAAAGACAGAAGAAAGCAGGAAGAGAGAAGGAGATAGAGTGGAGCCTAATCATGAATGAGTTTCTTATCATGAAGTGCCCTTTGTAGAAAAGGCCATATATTCAGATTTGCCAGGAGAGTTTATACATGATTTTTAATAGTGTTAACACTCTAAAAAGCATTCTGATGTGTAAAATAAATTATGTGGACACCTTACTTCTCTATGAATCAAAGGAGAACTTGGCAATCAAGATTCAATAAAAGTGTGGAGGCTGGTTATGACTTAGCTCTGCCAAAAGCATTTGCAAGTCCAGCCAGTGCCGAGAATAGAGTGGGCAGAGCACTCCACCAACACAATGGAGAGGAATCTGCTCTCTTCTACCCCTGTGGGAAGTACCTAGCACTTAACACCCACTGACCTCTGCACCATCAGATGTAGGTTGTACCAGCTCAGCCATTTACCACCAAGGACTCTTTCTCCTGCATTATTGGAGCTCATGCAGCAACCTCATGGCAGGACTAAGACTGGATCAGAACTCTAGTTTCTCTGCCCTACATTATGTGAATTATACCACTTGAACTTTTTGCAAATGTGAATGAATCATGTTATATTTGGTTACATACTACTTGTTGTATGTGTAAGATCATACATAACATGGGCTCTTAATTTTCCAAACTTAAATGAATCATGCTAAGCCCCTGTGCATGCTAACCTACATATGTATTAGTGATAGTGGACACTGAAGGATAAGCCACAGGAAAATCGAGCATCTCTTTTAAAACACATTCCCAACTCATGATAATCCCCACAGAGGATCAGATAAAGAGATGCTCAGTTTTATCAAGTGGAAAGTCTCATAGTCAGCAAGATATGGTTGACACTTATGCTCATAAGACACATGACCAGGAGGGTACTGAAAATCTCAAAGTCATCTGCTCACAGATCCAATGATCATTATCACAGAGCTTCTTTAAACTACCAAACCTCTCCCATCGGTGGTCTGAATCCTCAGATCTACTGGTTTATTTCCCAGTCCACTCTGTGAAAGTTGTTCTTTCTAGCATCCTCCAAATAAATAAACACGAAGGCTCTTTCCTCCTAGATGCCATGACACCACCCAGTGATGGCTGCTCTCCACCTCTTTCATCAGATCTGTTCTGTAGCTTTGCTTACTTCTATGGGAAGTTTGCTCCATACTTCAGGACTTGATCCTTCCCCCAAAACTTCATCTAATGAAATTATTCACTTCATGATTCTTAGTTGTGACCCATACACTGTTCATTTCTCCTTGAGCTCATGGGCAGGGTCTCTGGATAAATCTTAGATATTATGAAGAAAAGTACCTGGATCTAAGTCTGCTTTGTTATGGGGAAAATTATGAGAGTAATTCTACTTATCTCATGGAACTGTTGTGAAAATTACATAAGAAAATATGTCATCAATCAACAAGTGAATACAGAAAAGGTTATATATATATATGTATATATACATACACGCATATACATACACACACACTATATATATATATATATGTATATATATAATGAAATACTACTCAGCCCCATAAAAATAAATGAAATAATGGCATTCGAAGTAACCTGGATGAAATTGGAGACTATTATTCTAAGTGAAGTGACTCAAGAATGAAAAATCAAACATCACATGTTCTCACTCATATGTGGGAGCTAAGCTATCAGGATGCAAAGGCATAAGAACAATAAATTGGACTTTGGGGACTCAGGGTAGGGGGTGGTGAGGGATGAAAGACTACGCACTGGATACAGTGTACACTGCTCGGGTGATGGGTGCACCCATCATCACCCATCACCACTCTCAGAAATCACAACTAAAGAGCTCACTCATGTAACCAGACATCACCTGTTCTCCAAAAACCTATTGAAATTAAAAAGCTAAAAAATTTTAAAAAGAAAGCAAATAAATGCAAGATTGTGAGATGTCTTATCATTTTAAAAAATAATGAAGTAAAAGGCAATACAACTATTCAAACAATTATGTAAATAAATTCTGTTTTGCATTTTAAAGAGAGAGAGAGAAAGAGGGAAATAGAGTTTCTCAAAGGAGGAAGTCTTTATACGTAACAGATTCACTGAGGTTAAGCTCTCTTTTGAGTATAGCTCAAGAGTGGAAGGGCCTGACTAGTTAGGTTTTGTTCTGGTCCCGCCACCTTAAATAATTAATCCAGGTTGAGAGTAGTCAACCCTGTTCCTCAATAGGGCATTTCAATACATTTTTCTTTTAAATTTTAAACCACAGTCATCTAGTTACAAATATTTCTGAAAAAAACTAACCTAATTGCTTATATTTCTCAATCAGGATTTCATTTCTGTAATTTCACTTTGTTTTTTTAACTGCTGCCAGTTTTGCCATATAAAACATTGACAAAATCATTTTGCTCTCTTGCTAAAAATTTCTTTGGTATGTTTCCATTTCCTATTGATGTCAAGGCTGATTATGTTGAGTTTAACATTTGAAGCTTTTTAACATCTGGTTCCGATCTCTGTCACCAATTTTATTCCTATTTCTCTTTTATTCTTGACTTCTCCACAAGCCAACTCAAACTCCTTTGTAATTTTCCAAACCAACGCTAACAACATGGTCTGGATTCTCCAGTTCAGTCCTAAATTAAGCTATTCTATTGCCATGTTAGGCCATGTTACTCACATTGTGCTCGATCGTAGATCCTGAATTTTGGTGTATTTCTCACATATTCCCTGCTTTTGGTGACTCTGAGTCCTAGTCTTCATGTGGCCTCTGTTTGGGATATCAGTTTCATTGTTCTTCATAGGACCAAATTATGCTCATTTTTCAGGACACCATCCAAACATTGTTTATTTGCCAAAGCTTTCCTTAATGCTCCAAGCTAAAAGAAATGTTTCTCCTTTGAAATCTCATTTTCTTTGGAAGTACATATACTCTTGACAAATACCACCCATCTGAGAAAAAAACAGTATGAGTAAAGTGAAATAGGATGACTGTAGTTTTTAACTAAACAGAATACAAAGATCTAGAAATTTATATGAAATAGTAAGACCAGAATCAACCTTAGAGTAGTAGATCTGATGTTCAGTTTCAGCAAGTTTGTCATGAGGGTTTGAAATACACTCACAAACTCTGATAAGTAGTTACATTTATGATGCCATGAAAACTCAAGACATTTATTGCTAGCTGATCCATAGTGGTTGTGACAATTGGGGAACAAAGGTCACCACTAAGACAACATATACTCAATATGTCTCAACTGTATGCTTCATTTTAGAGAACAGCAATCTTTGATAATTTTTCATATAGTTCTAGTTATAGCTGTGCACTTAGATAAAAGGGAAGTAATAAACATACAGGGTATGTTAGATTTTAGAATTGTATATTGTAAATTTGTAATGAATCTGAAAGTATGAATTTGCCACTCCTGGTCATAAGAATGTTTTCTTGTTTTGATTCTTAGCAACCTAGGAGCTGGAAAACTTGGAATTTCCCTTTCACGGATATGCCAGTAATAGGATTTAATCCCCTCCCTCTTTAGAGTCTCATGTTCCTGTAATATGAGAAAAGGGGTGACTGCATTGGGCTCCGTGCCTCTGGGCAAGCTCTCTATCACAACATGGGAATGTTAAGCGCATAACCTACCAAACTGAAAGCAAGTCACTGGGCACAGTCTCCATTGCAAGTCCTGGAGGGTGGAAGGGAGGTCTGACCAAGAATGAGGAACTTGCTTTTGTCCTCTCCTTGCCTTTTTGGCTGTGATCCAAAAGAAAGACATGCAGGCTCTCCTAGAATCTTCAAATCATCCCTAGTTCTTCTGGTCTTTTCCCCAGTCCCTGTCTCCTATTTAGTCTATATTAGCTCTACAGATAGGATTCTGGCGGCATGTTAGTTATGTGATGCAGTCTAAGAAGTCAGTGACTGGACAATAAATTGTGCCAGCCTGGACGCCACATGATAATCTGTATTCTGCAAACTGTGCTCTATCGCCCCCTGATGGACATAGAATCATCTCCAACCTTAGCACAGAACGACCAATTCTCCTTGGCTTTGGGGGTAACCATGATGTGTGCTTTCGGAAGGGCAGGGACAGAGGAGGAAATTTGTTTTACAACTTCATTGGTAATTTGGAAGAAATGACAACCTCTGCATAGATATTTATGCACAGAGTAGATCTGATCATGTTAATTCCCATGCATTAAAATATTTTATGTCTCCTTACTAACTTTAGAGTAAAATCTACTCTAATATGATACACAATGATTTTTATAATCTGTCTGTATCTCAGTGCCCAGGCTCATGGCCTTGTCCATTTTCCCCATCAGGCCTTACACTCTAAACTCACCAAATTATTTGTCATTTTTCCAAAACTAACTATATCAAACTTTGGTATATTTGGATAGGCTGTTTCCACTCTCTGGGATGCAATTCATTGTTTTCAAAATCTGTCAAAATTCTCCTGCAAAAAGTCTGACTTGATACTGGTGAGAAGACATAGGCTATGCTTCCTCTGTATTTTAATTTTAGATTATAAATACCATAATATTTCACCTTACATTACATTGCACTTTCCAGGCTGTGTTTCTGATTTCTACATATGTTATACTTCACATATGCTGAAGGGACTCAATTAAAAGAAGATAAGCTATACATACATTATCAAATAATGGAGAAGATATAATTTATATTTCAAAATATAAAATATATTCCAAAATATAAAATTTTTCAAATAATAGTATACAAAATTACATGTAGGTTTTAAATTGAATCGAACATGTAGAAACATATCAACATGACCATTTCAAACATATAATGAAATAAGTTACAATTAATGCAAAAGAAAACTGAACTAATAAATATAGATCCTTAATGTGACTATTAATTTTGAAAAATATAGTATATACAATGTGATATGATGATACCATTTTATATCTACTGAATAAGCAAACTAATATTAAATAGTAAATAATCAAGCTATATATTAACAAAGCTACAGAAACCCCACAACATTTTTACACTACTGGTAGCATTTATTGATTTATGTGTTCATTCCAGGAGTATTCATTATCTATTCTATATTTTGTATAGTGACAGGAGTTGAATTTACAAGTCCAACAAGGCATTTACCTTACCCTGAAGGTGATGATTGCAACAATATATGAATACACAGAATTTTATGGCAGCATTTAAGAGGACTACCTGTCTCAAAATGGGGAAAGATATGAGAAAAAAAAACATGCAATGAGGGAAGAAATATTAAATTTTATAACAGATAATAAAAGCTCTACAAAAAAAAACATCATGGAGGAAGAAAAAGAGCAGGATTTGTGAAAGTACAAAGGAATAAAGCAGCATGATTCATTCAGAAGTTTAAAACACATTGGTGACATCCTTCAGAAAAGGAACTTTTAAATACAAATAAGATAAATTGATATGTTTATATACTTTGGCCCTGTGAGTCTAATATTGAGAAATTATTCTAAAGGAAAAATATATGTAATGCCAATTCATTTCAAATGGCAAGAACAATGACATTTAAATATTCAGATATGGATAACAGGTAAAATATAATATGTTGACTTAATAAAACATTATATGACCATTACTATTGGTTATGAAAATTATGTAGCAGCATGGAAAAAGGATCATAGAATAATTTAAGTAAAAGAACAAAACAGTACATTTCTCTTACTAGGTCTTAAAGATAGTTTCTTGTATTCTTTTCTAGAAGCTTTATATCTTAATTTTCTCTGTTCGTATCTATCTTAATTTTCTCTGTTCGTATCTATGACCCATCTCAAATTAATTTTTGTTCGTGGTCTGGAGCAAAGATTGATGTTCATTTTGTCCCCATGTGAATATTCAGTTGTTTCAGCATAATTTAAGAGACATCTTTCCCTACTGAGTTGCTGTGAGGTTTCAGTCGAAGAATATTGGGTGGGTCTACTTTGGACTTTCTCTTCTATTTCTGTGATCTGTCTATTCTTATGTCAATTTCACATTGCATTGATTATGGCAACTTTACAGATAATAGTTTTTTCCTTTGTTGGTTTAAAAACATTTTATATTATAGGCATACAATTTTAATTGCCTATATTTAAGGTGTATAACATCATGTTTTGTTATCCTTGTACATAAACACAGTGAAATGATGACTACAGTGAAGCAAATCAGCATTTCTTCACATTTACTTTTGTTTGTGTAAAAGGACCTGAAATCTACCATTTTGGCAAATATCCAGGATAAAATATGTGATATGCACATTAGTCTTATTTATCCTACATAACTGCAACTTTGTACCCTTTGACCTACATCTCCTCATCTTTCCCCAACCTGGTCCTGCCCCTAGTAACAACATTTCTACTCTGTTTCTGTGTATTCAATTTTTAGATTCTACATATGTGAGATCATGAAATGTTTTTATTTCTGTGTCTGGCTTATTTCCTTTTCTTCACCAGCTTCATTGCGGTATGATTGACAGATAAAAACTGCATATATTTAGGTTATACAAAGTGATGTTTTTATATATACATACATTGTGAAATGATTACCAAACTCAAGATAATTAACATATTCATCGCCTCACATATTTATTTATTTATTTTTTGCATACAGGGAGAACACTTGAAATCTACTCTCTTGGCAAATTTAAGATATAAAATGCATCATTATTAGCTATAGTCACGATGCTGTACCTTAGGTCTCTATTAATTATTTGTCTTATAACTGAAGGTTTGTACCATTTGGCCAATATCTTCCCCTTTCCCTAACCCATGTCCCTGGCAACCACCATTCTACTCTGTTACCATGAGTTCAACTTTTATTTTTTTAGATTCCACATATCAGGGAGATTATGCAGTATTTATCTTTCTGTTTGGCTGATTTGACTTAGCACAGTGTACTCCACATTCACGCATGTTGTTGTGAATGGTAGGAACTCTATCTGTCAATAAACACTTAGGTTGTTTCTATATCTTGGCTACTATGAATAATTCTGCAATGAACCTGGGAATGCAGATACTTCTACAGGCTATAGAAATCTGCCCTGATCTTCAGGGAATACATTCCAAAACCCTCAGTGGTCTTGGATCTAAAACAGATACAGACAGGAGGCAGGGAATACTGGGTTGAAAAGTGTGGAGTCTCTGGCAAGGGTTCCACCCTTAAGCCTGGACTCACGGCCCTAAATGAGAACTTCACATCCCCATTTTACTGTCGGAATGTTGCTTTTTCCAAAACCACCCTGTCCTGCTCTGCCCCTCACCCTGTGCCCATAAAAATCCCAAGCTCCACTGGCAGAGAAGCAGAGTGTGGTGGCAGAGAAGGACAGAAGAGAAGAAGCAGCTGGACATTGGAGAAAAGCAGCTTGACTTTGGAGGGATGGCTTGATGGTGGGACTTCAGAGAAGAGTTCGACCGTCCCCAGGCAGGACTCCAGGGGAAGATTATCTTCCCACTCCCAGCTCCCCTTCCCTCTGTGAGCCACCTTCACCACTCTATAAAATTTTCCACATACACCACCCTTCAATTCATTCATGTGACCTGATTCTTCCTGGATGCTGGATAAGAACTCAGATACCAAGAGGGCAGGGTGTAAAAGACTGTCACCCTGACCCTCCACTGAGCTGGTTAACACTTAGCTGTCTGTGAATGACAGAGGCTAAAAGAGCACTGATTGTAACACATGCCCTCTGGGGATCTGGGGTTTGTAGACACCCCCTCCCAGACAGCAGAGCTAAAAGAGCATTGTAACACACTTGGCAGTGCCCACACACAGCCTGCTCCCGCCAGAGTGGAGTGACTGGCCTATTCCAGCATTCATTCACTTCAGTTCCTGCACCCATTGGCTTGTGTGCTCCCTCCGGTAAGGGATTGATGGTAGCAGCTGAGTAAACGAGTCACCCCTTCGTGAGTCGCATGAACGGGTCAAGGGAAATACCCAATCTCAAAACTATGAATAGTACCAAACTCTATATGTTTTATGTTTTTTCCTCTACACACATACCTATGATAAAAGTTAATTTCAAAATTAGGTGTAGCAAGAAATTAACAACTAATAGTAAAATAGAACAATTATAAAATACACTGTAATAAAAGTTATGTGTAGGTGGTCTCTCTCTCAAAACAAAAATGTGTGTCCTCACCCAGGTCCATGGGCACAGGCCCAGGAGTAGAGCCCTAGCCAGGGACCACCCCTCTCCCTTCCCACATCCCTTCCTCCTTCCATATCATTTAAAGGGACCATGCCCTTTCCTTCCCAGCACTTTCCTTCCATATCAGTATGAATAAGGACTCTGAAAAGTATTAGATTTGTTCATTGAAATATACACAATATGAATAGAGAGAATCCTTGGTATAAAATTAAATTATTCTTTATTTCATTTTTCACCTTTCTACTTGCAGGAATTATATAATCTTTCAGTCAAACAATTTCTATTAAGCAACTAAAATGAGATTTGTGTTGAAAAGATACAGGAATTTGTAAGTCATGGTCTATATCCTTATGGAGGTCAATTAGAAGACTACACTAAAACATTTTAGAAAAGAGTAAACAATGCAACACAGTGTGCAAGTGAGTCAGAATTTGAATGACTTCATGCAAGCATCCATTATGTGCTTTAGAAATCAGGGACGGCTATATGGAGGAGGTTACTATCAACGGTAAATAGAAATGGTACTTCTAGATAGGTAGAGTAGAATGATTATAAGCAGGATATGGAATGGAGCAGTGTGTTTGTGGGACATTGAGACTGTTCTGAGGAGAATATTTTCCCTGAATAAGAGTAAGAGAATAAGATGAAGTTGGCGACATTAGGTAGGTAAGGCTTTGATCTGGATGAAATTACATTATAGTTTGAAAGCCATGTGGAATAATTTAGGTATGAAACTTACTCTTTTTTGTTTTGTTTTTAGCTTTATTGAGGTATAATTGATATACAAAAACTGCACATATGTTTTGTATACAATTTGAATAAGTTTGGACATGTGTACACATATGATTCCATCACCATAATCAAGGTAATAAACATAACAATCACCTCCAAAAGTTTCCTTTGTCTTTGTTTTTGGGGTATGTGCATGCAAAAAACATGTAACCACAGATCTACCAGAGGTCTTGTTTTCCTGACAAAATGTTGCATTTCCCAAGATCACCCTGGCCTGCCATGCCCCCATACTGTGCCTATAAAAATCACCAAGACCCGGCCTGGGCGTGGTGGCTCACGCCGTAATCCCAGCTCTTTGGGAGGCCGAGGCTGGCGGATTAGGAGGTCAGGAGATCGAGACCATTCTGGCCAACATGGTGAAACCCCGTCTCTACTAAAATACAAAAAATTAGCGGGGCGTGGTGGCGGGCGCCTGTAGTCCCAGCTACTGGGGAGGCTGAGGCAGGAGAATCACTTGAACTTGGGAGGTGGAGGCTGCAGTGAATAGAGATTCCGCCACTGCACTCCAGCCTGGCGACAGAGTGAGACTCCGTCTAAAAAAAAAAAAAAAAATCACCTAGACCCTCGCAGGCAGACACACAGGCGGCTGGAGGTCGAGAGGCACACACCGACAGGCACCAGCATGCCAGCAGGTCACCGACCGGCAGAAGCAGAACGACACAGTTTGGCCGGGGCAGTTGGAGGAGAGCCCAGGCCACTGAGTGGCCTGACTCCAGGGGAAAACCTTCCCACTCCATCCCCTTTTGGCTCCCCGATCTGCTGAGAGCCACTTCCACTCAATAAAACCTTGCACTCATTCTCCAAGCCCAGGTGTGATCAGATTCTTCGGGTACATCAAGGCAAGAACCTGGGATACAGAAATCCCTCTGCCCTTAAGACAAGGTAGAGGGTCTAATTGAGCTGGTTAACACAAGCCGCCTATAGACGGCGAAACGAAAAGAACTCCCTGTAACACACGCCCACTGGGGCTTCAGGAGCTGTAAACATTCACCCCTAGACACTGCCGTGGGTTGGAGCCCCAAAGCCTGCCCGTCTGTATGCTCCCCTAGAGGTTTGAGCAGCGGGGCACTGCAGAAGCGAGCCACATCCCATCGCACACCCTTTGAGGGGGACAAGGAAACTTTTCTCGTTTTTCTACCATCACGTTGATTTTTTTCTAAATTTTTTTACATATATAGGAAACAGCTGTCTTGGGTTACAATTAGTAAGATGATTCTAATAAAATAATATCCACAGAAAAAGTATGAGAGTCATTCTGTGAGTAAAAAACTTCTATTAGCCTCATCCCCCAAGACGAGGTGATTGATTTGTTAGCTCCCTATAATGCTTGAGGGCCTAGAAAATAGTAGTGACTTTTAGACACTGTTCAGATGCAAAAAATTGAAATCAAGAGATGGAAGCCATGAAACTGTAGTTCAATTAAAAGAAAAATTAGAGTCTGAAACATAAGGTGGAGAGATCTAAAAGATGCGAAGGCAAACAAAATGCACAAAATTTTCTAGGGTTGTTTTTTGTTGTTGGGGGCGGAGAAAGAAGTTTTTGCATTAAATTAACTTCTTATTTTAGAATAATTTTAAATGTATAGAAAAGTTGCAAAAATATTATAGAGATTTCCCATATACCTTGCACCCAATTTTTCCTTGTACCCAGTTTAAATGTATCAAGTTAATATTACAATGGAATATTTGTCGCAACTAATGAACCAATGTTGAAACCTTATTATTAGCTAAAGTTCATATTTTATTTTTATTGTCTTAGTTTTAACCTCTTTTGTTCTTGGTTGTCCTGGCTAGAGATTTATCAATTTTATTCACCTCTAAAAATAAGTAATTTTGATTTTTTTTGTTTTTTTTTTTCTATTTTAAGTTTTTAAAATTCTGCTCTAAATTGTTATTTTTCTATGCTTTTAAAAATACTTACTTGTCTCTTCTGTGGATTCTAAGGTATAAGCATAGTTTATTAATTTTAGATCTTTCTTATCTAACTTATTTTTTAATATTCTAAATTTCCCTTTAAGCACTACTACATTCCACAAATTTTTGTAAGTTGTATTTTAGTTTTCATTTAGTTTAAAATATGTTTTTGTTTGTCTTAAAACTTCTTTAACCTATAAGTTATGTAGATGCATGTTGTTTTTTTTTCCAAGAATTTGGGAAATTTTCATTTTCTGTTATTGATTTCTAGTTGTTGTGGTCTCTAAGTGAAATAAACCAGTCACAGCAGGACAAATGCTGCATATCTCCATTTATATGA
The DNA here is from genome assembly GCF_009828535.3 of Hylobates moloch. NCBI lineage: Eukaryota > Metazoa > Chordata > Mammalia > Primates > Hylobatidae > Hylobates > Hylobates moloch. The sequence goes on from NW_026652972.1 coordinate 14,287, forward strand.
GGTATCTATAATAGTCAAACTCGTAGAAGCAGAGAATCCAATAGCAGTTTCCAGGAGCTAAGAGGAGGGAGAAACAGGGAGTTGTTCACTGAGTATAAATTTTCAGTTATGCTAGATGAATATGTTCTAAAGATCTGCCATACGACATAGTGCGTATAGTTAACACAATGGACTTCAAAATTTGTTAAGAGGGTATATCTCATCTTAAGTATCCTTACTACAAAAACAAACAACAGAAATGGACACAAGAAAACTTGGGGAAGTAATGCATATGTCAATTACCTTGATTGTGGTGATGGCATCAAGGATGTTTACATATGTCCAAACTCCTCGAATTATACACATTTAAATATGTGGTTATGTATCAATTCTACTTCAGTAAAATGGTTTAAAAACAAAAATATCCTTTCTTCCCCTTAAACTGTTTTGGTATTTTGCTTCATCTCCAAGATGGCTCAGATACAGATAGGCTAAGGCTACTGATGCAGGCCAGGTTGTTTGGAAGTTCTCCACAAGTAATGATCATGGGCATTCAAACACAGAGGTGCTGTTAACAGGGCAGAACAAGAAGCAGTAGGCATTAAGAGCATGTATCAGAGTCAGACTTCAGTGGAAACTGTTCACATGCAATCAGTCAGAGCCCCACAGCTGCTGTCAAAGTTACAAAGATTGGACACGAGGTCATGGAGTTTCTTTTTTTTTTTTTTTTTTTTTTTTTTTGAGACGGAGTCTCGCTGTCTCCCAGGCTGGAGTGCAGTGGCGTGATCTCGGCTCACTGCAAGCTCCGCCCACCTGGTTGACGCCATTCTCCTGCCTCACCTCTGGAGTAGCTGGGACTACAGGCGCCCGCCACCACGGCCGGCTAATTTTTTTGTATTTTTAGTAGAGATGGGGTTTCACCATGTTCTCCAGGATGGTCTCGATCTCCTGACCTCGTGATCCGCCTGCCTCGGCCTCCCAAAGTGCTGGGATTATAGGCATGAGCCACTGCACCCGGCCAAGGTCATGGAGTTTCTATGATGGGGTCTAGTAGTTGGTTGAACAGACTTGTGAGAGTCAAGGAACACAGAAAAAAATAGTCAACTGGCCAACGTAAAGAGACAGAAATATGGAAGGATATGGAAACTGAGCTTTCTTAATACAGGTAAAATCGGGAGATATATTAAAATAAATAACTGGGATTTTATAAAAGATAACTGGGAAACTATCATTTCTGGGTTTGCAAAATCAGCAATAGTTTGTGTCGTTCAGAAGCTGACAATTTTGTACTCTGTATTTCCATAAACTTTTCTAATGAAGTATAGAACTGACTCAGAGTTGGGGATGATTGGCCTCTGCAAGAGATGGCAAACTGGGGAGTCAGAAGAAAAGAGGTGTCAGATAGCAAATTACTGGCTGCCTCACTTAAACCTGCTGGGTATTTTCTGACAATCTCCAACTATACTGTGATTTCAGTCCCCTTAACTATGTCTACTTTTTAAACTCATTTTTTTCTCTGATAAGACACACAAGAAACATTTGAAACATTTTAACATTTTAAAGTATGTGTCTGCTCAAGGCCCTCCATATAGTACCTGGGTATCACTACTAGTTACTCAGGGCCCAAGGGCTCTTCAGTTAGCAGGTGATGAATGCCGCCAGGACTGGGTCCTTTCCTTCAATGCAGTGGGTTTCCTTCTGGCCCAGTGTGTGTCTAGAAATGTTGTCTGGGAGCTATGGCCTAGAACAGAGGTTTCCCCACTCTGACAGGTGCCCTCTCTTGCTGTGGCTGAGGTGACATCCAAGATGCAAGACAGAGTCCTCCCCACTCTTCCATTTCCTCTCCTCAGGTGGAAGGAAGGGGTCTCTTTTGGAGCCACTAGCTGTGCAGCCTGAGGTTAGGGGAGGGGTGATGCCAGCACTGTCTTGGCTGCCCTGACTGGTGTCTCAGTATGTCATGTGTCCCCCCATTCCACTGTCTCTGGGCCTAGTTTAGCACTGGGTGTTGCCTAAAAGTTGTAGTTCTATAGCCTTCAAGTGTACCTGGAGACATAGAGCGCTGTAGCCCGCAGTGGTAAGGTTTGCTGGAACTCAAGTTCTCACTGCTGGGATCAGAGGTTTCCCTCTGGCTAGGGCTGGTTTAAATGCTCCCTTTGTGGGCAAACATCAGCTGAGTTTGGTCCATCTTTCCTTTCTGCTCTAACAGGACAGCACTGAGTTCATTGCCTCCCAATTGCTGTGTTCTCCTGCCCCCAGTGCCCAGAGATGCTCTCATGACCAGGCTGCAGCTGCTGGGGGTGGAGGAGGAGTGGTGTCCATGATTCAAGACTGTTTATTTCTCTCTTCAGTGCCTCTTTCAGCAATATGCAGTTAAAACCTGGTACTATGCATGTTCTCCTGATTTTTGCTTCTTACGAAGGTGGTTTTTCTGTGTGGATAATTGTTAAGTTGCTGTCCTTGTTGGGGGGATGATGGGTGGAGCTTTCTATTCTGCCATCTTGTTCTGCCCTCCCCAATTATCGCTATTGTATACGTATGTTTGAAACTGTGATAACCAAAAATTACTTAAAAATTACAAGTAAGACCTTACTCCAGGAGGACTTCACTATTATGAGTGAACTCTACTGCTGTAGACAAAAAGTGCTGACAAGAAAGTGGCAGAAAACCATTTCCTATTCCATTAAAAAATTTCAAATGTTATCACATTTTTACATGACTCTGATTTAAGTAATAACCAAGTAGTAAGCATGTGAAAACCGCCACTAACAAAACTTGAGATCATTTTATTATTAATCATTAGTATTACACTGAAAAAAAATATCTTGGCACTGCGAGGCAAAGTACTACAAAGAATATTACATTTTGACTTTATATTTACCCGTTCTCAGCCATGACCTGCAGTGTAAGTATAGAAACCACAGCAGACATTTTAGTGATAGGAAGGCACCTACGCACTTAAAAGGAGTTTAGATGCAACTGGCAATTTGGGAAAGACAAAAGCTCTTGGTTTTACTTATTTCATGCTGTGAACCCAGTTGAGTCCCTTTATTCATACACCACTTATTGAACAATCTATGCATGTATAAGTAATAAGCACAAATATGGACTCTGGTCTAATTAAAATTACTCAATAAATGCCAGGTATAACCTTTATAATTTTTCTTTTTTAAAAAAATTATCATTATTATACTTTAAGTTTTAGGGTACATGTGCACAATGTGCTGGTTTGTTACATATGTATCCATGTGCCATGTTGGTGTGCTGCAACCATTAACTCGTCATTTGGCATTAGGTATATCTCCTAATGCTGTCCCTCCCCTCTCCTCCCACCCCACAACAGTCCCCAGAGTGTGATGTTCCCCTTCCTGTGTCCATGAGTTCTCATTGTTCAATTCCCACCTATGAGTGAGAACATGCGGTGTTTGGTTTTTTGTCCTTGCGATAGTTTACTGAGAATGATGGTTTCCAGCTTCATCCATGTCCCTACAAAGGACATGAACTCATCATTTTTTATGGCTGCATAGTATTCCATGGTGTATATGTGTCACATTTTCTTAATCCAGTCTATCATTGTTGGACATTTGGGTTGGTTCCAAGTCTTTGCTATTGTGAATAGTGCCGCAATAAACATACATGGGCATGTGTCTTTATAGCAGCATGATTTATAGTCCTTTGGGTATATACCCAGTAATGGGATGGCTGGGTCAAATGGTATTTCTAGTTCTAGATCCCTGAGGAATCACCACACTGACTTCCACAATGGTTGAACTAGTTTACAGTCCCACCAACAGTGTAAAAGTGTTCCTATTTCTCCACATCCTCTCCAGTACCTGTTGTTTCCTGACTTTTGAATGATGGCCATTCTAACTGGTGTGAGATGGTATCTCACTGTGGTTTTGATTTGCATTTCTCTGATGGCCAGTGATGATGAGCATTTTTGCATGTGTTTTTTGGCTGCATAAATGTCTTCTTTTGAGAAGTGTCTGTTCATGTCCTTCACCCACTTTTTGATAGGGTTATTTGTTTTTTTCTTGTAAATTTGTTTGAGTTCATTGTAGATTCTGGATATTAGCCCTTTGTCAGATGAGTAGGTTGTGAAAATTTTCTCCCATTTTGTAGGTTGCCTGTTCACTCTGATGGTAGTTTCTTTTGCTGTGCAGGAGCTCTTTAGTTTAATTAGATCCCATTCATCAATTTTGGCTTTTGTTGCCATTGCTTTTGGTGTTTTAGACATGAAGTCCTTGCCCATGCCTGAATGGTAATGCCTAGATTTTCTTCTAGGGTTTTTATGGTTTTAGGTCTAACATGTAAGTCTTTAATCCATCTTGAATTAATTTTTGTATAAGGTGTAAGGAAGGGATCCAGTTTCAGGTTTCTACAGATGGCTAGCCAGTTTTCCCAGCACCATTTATTAAATAGGGAATCCTTTCCCCATTGCTTGTTTTTGTCAGGTTTGTCAAAGATCAGATAGTTGTAGATATGTGGCATTATTTCTGAGGGCTCTTTTCTGTTCCATTGATCTATATATCTCTGTTTTGGTACCAGTACCATGCTGTTTTGGTTACTGTAGCCTTGTAGTATAGTTTGAAGTCAGGTAGCGTGATGCCTCCAGCTTTGTTCTTTTGGCTTAGGATTGACTTGGCGATGCGGGCTCTTTTTTGGTTCCATATGAACTTGAAAGTAGTTTTTTCCAATTCTGTGAAGAAAGTCATTGGTAGCTTGAT
>NW_026652973.1:0-18941 GCF_009828535.3 Hylobates moloch
TTGTGGCTGCAGAAATGCGTTTCTTGCTTGCTGTTGGCAGGACGTCGCTTCTGGTATGCTACTCTTGTGATATTGCATCATGATATATTTATATAAAACTCCACCTTGGTAGCACACACTAGAGCGACTCTCATTGCTGGACTTGAAGAAGAAAGTGGCCATATTGTGAAAGCCATGTGACAGCAAACTCAGTGGCCTCTGAAACCTGAAGTGACCTCCAGCCAACAGCAAGCAAGAAACGCATTTCTGCAGCCACAAGAAAACAAATTCTGCCAACAACCTGAGTGAGCTTGCAAGTAGATTCTTCCCCAGTTGGGCCTCACATGAGAATGCAGCCCAGCTGACACCTTGATGGCAGCTTTGTGAGACCTTGAGCAGAAGACTCAGCTAAACTGTGCCCAGATGCCTGGCCCACAGAAACCATGAGATAATAAATATGTGTTGTGTTAAGCCAGTAAGTTTGGATAATTTCTAATGCAGCAACATATAACTAATAAATGTAGTTACTTGTATTTGTCTATTTTTTACATGAATGTGGAGAAAGCAGTGGAGGACATCCACAAAGCTCTTAACAATGGTTTTCGATGTGCAGTAGGAAGGGGGGCTGTGTGGATTGTTTAGTCTTCCTTTCACATCTTTGGTTGTTGCATTAGTTACAAAGAGCACGTATTTTTCTAATTAAAGGAGGAAAAATCATCTGGCTCTGCTATAAGTCTTTCACCTGGAGTGATAGAATGTAAACCCTGATGAGCAATTTTTAAAACATAGACAACAAGTGTCTCTAAATAAGACAATGATTCTGCATATTTTAGCTTTCACTTTATTGCTCTTCAACCTCAATTATATTAGGTTTTATCCATTTTCCAAATAAAGTATGATTCCCTTCTATTCCCATTTTGTTTCATCCCCAAAAGAATGAGAGTGAGAGAAGACAGGGTCAAGTGAGGAAGACAGAGTCCAGAGTTAGAAATGTGGAAGCAGGCCTATCCAAATGGAGTTGGCTGTGTAGTGGTCTGGTGAGCCCACTGTTTTGGGGAGTCTGTAGTCAGCACCCAATAAATAAGTTAATGCAGAGGATGACAGAGATGAATATTTGGGGTTTAAATCCCCAGGTCAGGCCTTAGGGTGAATCCATCTTGGTGAGGCCAGATTGAGAAGCAGCAAGAGATACAGATAAGAATAAACCTCCAGCTGTCAACTTGGAACTATGAGCTCAATCAAGGCTTCTGACCCTGGGGCCCTGGAGAATCGGGTGTAGGCAGAGAAAGGATGGAGGGTGGCCAAATCACAGCATCTGTTAACAGTTGCCTCTTGCTTCCTCCCTGCATTCAGACCTGAAACTCCTGACATCCTGAAATGGAGAAGGTTGCTGTCAAGAGTATGTTTGAAGCCTTCAAATGATTGACTGGAAGCACAAGTACCGGTGCATGAGCCCTCAACCTTGGAGCTCACTGGGGCCAACCAGCCTGCAGAGCCCAAGCCCTTAATCCCATTGGAAAGGCAGTCCTCATTAAGCAATGCCACTGGATTTGATGCCAAAAACATAAAGCTGCCTGCTTCCTCTCCTGGGTTCTATTTCTAGGCCCTGAAATACATGTATTCTTACCATTTCCAAGTCAATCTTTTCTTAGTGGACTTGCTCGAGCAATGCTAACATTTGCTGAGTACAACTGTCCTCACAGGTAGTGGCATGGGAAATGCCCCAGGCATGGAGAACAGCCAGAGAGAAACTCCACAGGCCTCCTGTTCCCCATGGGGAATCAGGCTGAAGAGACACTTCTGGAATAACCCACAAGCAGCACTCTGGGATCTGTATGAATGACTTCAGAGAGCTACTGCACATGCGGGCAAGGCTGATTTTCAAAGGTAGCTCATTCTTCCTCAGGGCTTGCCCTTAAAACCAGGAAATCCTCAGGGACAGCTCTGGCTGGAGGAAAATCAACACAGCTCATGACAGCATCTAAGACACAAATGTGAACAATTTTCCTTAATGCCGTTGGACACAGCCGTCAAAAACATCCCCAAAGTGGAATGGCCAGGCTCTGTGTTACAGAGAAATTCTACCACAGGGAGACTGAAATCATGACACCTTTACAGCTCTGGAAGGAAATGAGATGACTGAGTGTTAAAATGCCCTGCTGAATTTGGGGAAATGAGGAAGTTGTTCATTCTTGCTAATTACAGTCTAGGTGTCAAGTTTTCATTTTCAATTTAGGCAGGATATTACGGACTTTGTTTGCTTATGCATTTGGGGTTTAATGAGATTGCCAAGCACAATCTTCTACCTTCATGGACATGCAGGACAAGAAAGCCAGGATCTGGTGAACATGCCTTGTCTTCCTCACCTCTACTTCTGAGGACAAAGTCTTCAGACCCCCTATTTTCATCATCGCTCAGGCTTTTCTGTCTCTTTTATAAGGCAAGATTTCTCTACCTCAGCACTATGGACATTTGAAGCTGGATCATTCTTTGTTGTGGGGACCTGTCTTGTGCATTGTAGGATGTTTAGCAGCATCCCTGAGCACTACGCACTAGATGCCAAGAGCATCTCTGTCCCAGCGTGACAACGAAATGTGTCTCCAGACACTGCACATGGCTCCCGTGTGAGAGCTCATCCCCTGGCCTAGATGACCACTTCATTCTTCCTGCCAGTATGATAGAAACTTCCTTCTCCACAGAATCTTCTCATGCCACCTTCCTACCAATTTTCTATCCTTTCCTCTGCTTCCAGGCCACTGGGTCACTTGTTGGATGTTTGTTGATGATGTAGCCATTGTCCAACTCACTGGGTCCACATTCTGGGTGTCCCCAGAGCGCTATCAGTAAGGTCAGGCAAGAGGGAGGCAGGGCTGTGGGAATAAGAAACACCTCCAGCATCTGGAGACCACCAACAAGCAAAATACCTGATTCTAGGCATATATGCAATTCAGATACAGGAATCTTTTGGTATAATTGCTTACAATATTTTAAAAGTATTATTAATGTGAAAAGAGAAAGATTGGGGTTGAAATTGTATTATTTTTAAGAGACAATGTTGTTAATTTTACATTTACATTAAATTAATAAATTAAATTAAAATTACATTGATTTAATAAATTAATTAAATTTACGTTGACTTAATAAATTAAATTAATTTACATTGACTTAATGAATTAAATTAATTAAATTTACATTGAATTAATTAATTAAATTTACATTTAATTGATAAAATGTGTGTTATTTTCAAGAGAAAATAACATTGAGCCCAAAGATGCTCAGCTTTTCCAGTTATACACAGTCCCATTAGCTTAATATTAGGAAAGAAAATATCTAAAAGGAGCTTACTTAAATTTCTCAAGATATTTCTTTGCACTGCACAGATTATTTTTTAACTTTCTTGCAGTGCAGGAAATACAGGTGCTGCCACCTCTCAAATTAGACCTTGAGGTGAGACACTGCCTCTGGTCATGGCCACCTCTGTCACACTAGTGCTCTGATGTTAAGAATGATTTTATTAATACTGCTTTCATTATTGCCATGAAGCTCCTCTTCCCAAGGCTAACTTGAGAGAATACTTACGTGTTTGCTAATCGCTGGAGACCCATTCTTCATAGAATATGGGAGGGGACTATTTTTTAAAAAAACTATGGTAGCCCCCAAGTATAGCTCTCATATCTTCTCTTTTCTTTCTTCCTTCCTCCCTCCCTTGAACAGTTCAGACAAATTCACAAATTGTTGTCTTCCCTTAAGGGATTTTTGTCCCTTTAGTGCATAAACTCCCTGAGGGTAGGGATCGTGCTTAATTATTACTTTTTAATATCTCTGGTGCCTAACAGAGTCCCTAGTTTGTTGTATGTCTTCAGTGAATGTTTTCTAAAAAAGGAAAGGAAGAAGGGAGGAGGGAAACAAAAAAAAGGAAGGAAGGAAAGAACGAAGTAAGGAAAGGACGGGAAAGGCAGAGGGAGAAAGAGAGGAGGGATTGAAGCAAGAAAATATGATGAAAGGAAAAAAGAAAACGAGGGACGGAAGGGGCATCAATGTTGCATTTGTATTTTATACTATTAAGATTGGTTCCAAGCTCTAAAGAATTTATACAACTGATGTTTAGCCTAACCCACTCTTGTATGTCACCACAAAACCCACAGATTAGTAGCTCTTCTCACATGCAGCATCTTATGTGGGACAAATGAATGGATATGCTGGTTCAGGTGATACAAGAGATACAGTTGAGTAAAAACTGACATCAAGAGAATACAACAAGCTCAGAGATGCTCAGGTTTTCCAGTTATACACAGTCCCATTAGCTTAATAGTAGGAAAGAGAACAAAGTTGTCTGCTTTGGAGCCACAAAAGATAAACAAAACCAGCATAAAAGAACAAGCTTAAAAGTCCTCCAAATCCATCCCACTGCCTTCAAGTAAAGCCAAAACAAAAAAAAATTTTTTTTCCTTTTCTACAGACTTTTGAAGACAACTCTCCACTTCTTGAAATGAGGTCTTCTTTCTATTACATCAATTTTTCAACTTTCCAACTTAGTTCATTTTCTCTAGTCAATGAATACATATTTATTGAAGATATCTGTGTATAACTGGAAAACCTGAGCATCTCTGAGCTTGTTGTTGTTTGAAAAATATCAAAGAGCACAAAGAAAAAAAGAAAAGCAAAATAAATGCCCATAGCATTCCAGGAATCATTTAATGAATGAAATTTTTCATTTCTGAAAAACCTCATTTTTGCTACATAATACTATATGAATCATTCTGCCTTTACATCCTGATTCAAGACTCAATTCTTTATTTGCCATTAATGAGAAGTGCTGTATATTTTTGAAGTGTGTTTAAAAGTCTTATTTTAGGACATGGGCCAAAAGGCAAGGCTCTCCAACTCATTAACCTGCTCCATAAACTTTAAACCACTGTTTCCTACGGGAAAAAAACATACCTGGGAATAGAGTTACTATTTTAATTCTTTCCTTCTAACTATTTCAAGACCAGTTTACCCCCATTTCTTCTGAATGAAAATTACTTGAGAACGTTTCCTCCCTTGTGCAATAAGGGACTTAACAATTTAATTCTGGTTAAGAAATCCAATTGCTTCTATTGGTCAAAGAACCAGAAGCTGAACAAAATTTAAGAACCAAATGAAGCCTCTCATGATGGTGCACGGAGCCCCAAGGAGAAGGCTGCCAATCAGAGGGACCAAAAAGCTGAACCTTCGGACCCCGTTACTCCGGCCTCTGCTACAAGAAGAAAGGAGTCGGCCAGGCGCGGTGGCTCACGCTTGTAATCCCAGCACTTTGGGAGGCCGAGGCGGGCGGATCACGAGGTCAGGAGATCGAGACCACGGTGAAACCCTGTCTCTACTAAAAACATACAAAAAATTAGCCGGGCGTGGTGGCGGGCGCCTGTAGTCCCAGCTACTCGGAGAGGCTGAGGCAGGAGAATGGCGTGAACCCGGGAGGCGGAGCTTGCAGTGAGCGGAGATTGCGCCACTGCACTCCAGCCTGGGCGACAGAGCGAGACTCCGTCTCAAAAAAAAAAAAAAAAAAAAAGAAGAAGAAAGGAGTCATGGCCCTGTGTAGTGTTCATCCAAAATCTTCACCCAACCATTTCCTTTCCAATGAGGAAAAGGAATTGTTGGATTCCGTTTGTATAAATTTCATTTGTTTTTCTACTTCAAGATTATGTTCTTTGGCTGGGAATTGGGGAATTTTGCTTCTGCAGGCCTCAGTCTGAAAGCTTCTCCCACTTCTCCACACAGGAACTGGTGTTGGGGCCACTCAGGAGACGACATTCTCGGCTTCTAGGGGACTTGCAGCCAGGGTTTCTTGCTCTGCTCATGGAAGTCTGCTCATGGACCAGGACAGTGGCTGCTTTCCCGGATCCAGGCCTGAGACCATGCCCACATTTTAATGACAAGCTGGAGCCAAGTGCCTTTGCTGATTGGGAAAGCTGTGTGCTTGCTAGGGCCTAGTCATAAAAAAGCCTTTGCAGGCATTGCTCCCAGACTGTTTCCACCTTGGCCTTGGGATTCTGAGGTAAATAGTCTGCACACTGATATCAATGGTCTAAATATTCTGCCAATGTATTAGGGCTTCTCCAGTGTGGTCTGCTCTTGTGCAGAATCAATAAAAGACCTGCCTCTGTTTCAAAGAGCTTGTGCCCCCAGAGACTGGTAAGCATATGTAGATATGAATGTCGACAATCAGTCATCGAGAAACATCTGAAACGTAGTAAAACCTTGTTAATCCACTATTGCTGATCCCAAATAGCATGGAATTCAAAGCAACTGCTGTTCCTGTCCTCCACTGTTCTTTAATGAAAATATTATATAAATCAAAACTGGCGATGGGATTTTTTTTTTTTTTTTTTTGCAGGTCCCTGGCATTTCAAATCTTCAAGACATTGCTCTAATTTTATTTTCCTGATTAAATAACATATTATTTTCCTATGTCCACCACTCAAGTTCTCCCTAAGAAGTCTCATCATTGTTGGAGCTACAATTGCACTAGTGTTCTAATTAGAAAGCAGAGTCTGATATTGTCCAAAGAAATTACTAATATCTTCTAGAAATCTAAGTGTGGATTAGTGTCTCAATTTTTACAAGGATTTTTCTGATTTAAAAAACGATATATATTTATTGCAGAAAGTTTCGAAAATAAAGAATAGCACAAAGGAAAACAAAAAATATGCCCATGATTCCATATGCAGAGAAAACACTGATTTATTTACCTCAAGGCTATGAAGATGTCAACCCAGACAGAGACGGGGAGAGAGAGAGTCCCACATAATCTGCTTTTTATTTTTATCCCAAAAATGATATTTTTAAAATACTAATTAGAATCCAGAGTAGAGAATCCAGTTATTGTTGCCAACATCATAATGAAGTCTATTTTCCATGAAGCAGAATTCATAATAAATTAGATGCAGCTTACATCCTAATTCCCGAAGTAAACAGAAACTCATCTCTAGTTGGTCACACTGAGGATGTGAAAATAGAAAGCTGAGCCCCAGGGACAATTTCTTATGCTCAAATGCTGCACGGGGCAGATTGAGTGAAACCAGTGGTTCTCACCTTGGGGTGATTTTCTTTCCTAGGGGACATTGGCAGTGTCTGGAGACATTTTTGGTTGTCATAACCGGGTTGGAGGAGGGTGCGTGAGGGTGCTACAGGCATCTAGTAGGTAGAGGCCACGGATGCTGCTAAACATCCTACAGTGCACAGGATGGCCCCACAATACAGGATGACCTGATCCTAGATGTCAATAGTGCTGAAGTTAAGAAACTCTGAATTAAACTGACCCCATCCTTATTCACAGAGAACCACAGTCTAAGAGGCCAAGAAAATGCAGAGAGAACAATAGACCACAGACTGACTACCTGCCCTTAGAATGACTTGGTGGGTGGATGAATATTCTGACAATGTAATATAATGTTTAAAAGCACTGGTGTGAAGACAAAATGAGTGTAAAATAGTTTAGCAGCTGGCACATCGTAAGTAGCTCAGTAAATGGTCACTGCTATCATCATCAGCTAAACCCAGGAACTTTTGACACTTGACATCCAAACTATGTGATGCACAGCTATGTTTTCCTCTAGTCGTGAACAAGTCAATGAAGGGCTCTCAGAAAAAAATGAATCAGTTCTTTAAGAGTTCACTGGTGTTCTACACAGGAGCAATGCATCATGTAGAAAGAAGTCTTTTTTGGTTGCCAGCATTCTGTAATCATAGTATAATCAAATGGTTTAAAAAATTCTTCAAACTATAGGCTGTTATCTGGATGCTAAGCACCTTCTAATGACAAATGCTAAATGAATTTGTGGTAAATATTGTAACGATATTCTATTGAACAGTTTTCCAGCCAAGTAAATCTTTGGCTTTAGAATTCTAGACAGCTATCATCTGGCCGTCCTTTCCAGCATTAACTAATCACCAGTGAAAAATACAAATGTCATTCACAAATCATATCAAAGACGGGAACAGCTGGAATCAAATTCAAGAGACTGCATCATTTTATCATTTTGACATTAATCATTCTACATGGATACCACAGGCAATCTGGAGCAAATGATAATTTATGTTGCAATATAAACATTAACCATTTAGGGCTGGAAGACTCCCTTCCTACTGCCTCCTCTAACCCAAAAAAACTGCTGGAGACTCAAGCTCAAGGACTGCATGAAAATGTTTTAAGCAACATCATTTATAAAGTGGCCATGAGAGCTAGGAAAAACCCCAACATATACAAGGCTGAGTTTTCTGACACTCTAGGTTAGGGGTCAGCAAACTATGGCCCTTGGGCCAGATCCAGCCCATTGCCTGTTTTTCTAATGTAAATAGCTCAGAATGACTTTTACATTTTTAAATGGTTGGAAAAAATCTTAACAATAATACATGGTGACATGTGAAAATTATATGAAATTCAAATTTCAGTTTCTATAAAGGAAGCTTTATCGGAACACAGCCACACCCATTTGCTTACATATTATCTATGGCTACTCTCCTGCTACAAGGGCAGAGTTCAGTAGTTACAACAGAGACCATGTGGCCCACAGGTTCTAAAATATTCACCGCCTGGCCTTTTACAGAAAAAATTTTGCCCACACTGATCTAGGGATAGAGAGACTCAATACTATATTTTTTTCCTATATAATAATTACAAACTTTACTGAACATCTGTTGGGTTTTGCCTGCCTCAACACTGTCCCCTGATCAGATGGAACTCTAGTAACCTTATGGGCAATGAACTTTCCCTTGCTGTGAATGGTCTTGGTGGAAAAGTAATTTCCAGCTCCACCTAACTCACATGTCTGCTACTTACACCTTCGTGTCCCTCAACCCGTACCTGTGACTTCAAAGAGAGCTCCCTACAATGAAGTTTTCATGTATTCATTTGATAAATATCTATGGGGGCACATCCTATTGTTCAGGCACTGTGCTAGGCTCTGCACAAGGTAGACAAAGTCTTAGCACTATGAAGTATATATACTTAGTATAGATGATAAACAACCAAACAAATAAGTGGACAGGTAACATCAGACAGTGATAAATATAAAAGTGGATATTTGACAAAAGGTGAGAGAAGTTGGCTAATGTAAACGGGTAGTCAGGAATGGCATCATTGAGGAGGCCATGTCAAATTTGGGCTGCCCATTGGCAAGGACCTGAAAGTGTCAAGTCTATAGTTTTTAGCTCAAAAGAAAAATGAAGGCTAATGATAAAAAATTGAAAGTCATAAATATGTAAGGAGAAATGTATCACTCATCACCTAAAGAGAAAGGATTGAGGAATGAGGAAAATGTGGTATCCAAGGAAACCAGAGGAAGAAATGGTTTGAGAACAAGGAAGTGACACTGATGAGGGAAAAATCAAGGGTAGGTCTATAAGAGATATGCCAGCACTAGTTTGATGCAGATTGCTGGGTGTTACAGTCCCAATGGCAGGAGGCCCTGAGGGACAGTGGAGAAAAGACATCCCTTCAATGTGCAGTCAAGTGGGACATCTCATTTCCCCATTTTCCTGGGAAGATGGATGACCTGAATTGGTTTCAACACTGATTCATGGGTGGTGGCCAAGATCTGGTTGGATGGTTCTTGAGTGGAAGAAGCAAGAACAGAGGTATTGGTGACAAGGTTGGGAAATAATAGACCTTGCTGATGGGCTTAGAACATTTCAGGTCACATTTAAATGCTAGGCTGGCTACCCCACTGCAAAGTGTTCAGTTTCCCAGAAGTAGTGTGGCAGAAAGTGTAGCTGTGAACCAAAAATTCTTATGCCTGCCGCCTTAGTATAGAGTTGTCCCTAAGAAGTGGCCACTCAGCCAAAGGGTACTTTTCCAAGCATCCCTTAATGGTTAGAATGTGGTCAGTTGACTGAGATAGGGCCAATGGAATATGGGCAGAAGGATTGTACCCCTCCTCCAGGCCTGGCCTATAAATCTTCCATATGGAACTCTATGTTCTCTTCCCCTTCCAGCTGGCTGGAATAAAGACGACCCCCTCCCCTCTTCCCAGAGCAACCTCAGAAGTTCTGCATTTAAGATGGCAGATTTTCTGTCATTCTGGGCCCCTGAATGTATGAGGCAGGAAGGATTGCCAACCTTTTCTTTTACCCAATACTGTTTCATGATCAAGAAATAAGCTTCTATTGCATTAGACCCAATATACATCATGGGACCTTTTGTTATAACAGTTATGCTGCCCAAACTAATGCAAACCTGAGCCCCAGATTAGATGTATTCTAGGATGATCTGGCAGGCCACACTGCTATGGACTGAATATTTGTGTTTCCCAAAACTTATATGTTGAAAACTGAATCCCCAATGTGATGCTATGTGGAGATGGGGCCTTTGGGAGGTAATTAGGTCATGAGGGTGGAGTCCTCATGATGAGATTAGTGCACTTACAGAAAGAGGCAGGAGAGAGCTTGCTTCCTCTCTCTCTGCTCTTTACTATATGAGGAAACAGCAAGAAGGGAGGCATCTGCAGACCAGGAAGACGGCCCTCACCAGAACCCAACCATGCTGGTAACTTATCTTGGACTTCCCAGCCTCCAGAACTGCAAGAAATAAATTCTTGTTGTGTAAGCCACCCAATCTATGGTATTCTGTTATAGCAGCCTGAACTGATTGAGATATACACAAACATTTATCACCTACCCCTATCTGGCTAGCAAATTGAAGACTACAACATGTTGAAACTTAATCATGGAAGTGACTTCCCATCATCTTTGTCACATTATATTGATTAGAAGCAAGTGACTATTGCAGCCCACACTGAAGAAGAAAGGATTACACAATAGCATGAATATCAGGAAGTGAGGGTCATTGGGGGCCATATTAGAGACAGCCCGCCAGCCACATTAAGACAAAGTAGTTGCAATAATGACATATAAATTCTCTTTTCTCCTGTGCAATAAACTGATTGCCTTGACATAGAGGAATTAACAAACAGCTAGCTTGAAAAAGCATTAGGGAGAATAGCATAAAAGAACAGAGTCCCAGTCAAAGGATGGGACTGCCACATTGCACAGATTTCTTGTTCAGATAAATAAGTTCTTCATTAGTTGACATGTTGAGATTCAACGTGACCTTCTCGATGCTTCTTGCCTGTCTCTTTCCCCAACTGACTCATAAAACAAGCAAAATAGTGAGACTCTAATCAGAACCAAGTCACAGTCAAAATGTGTCATTAACTTGAGATATATTCATCTATATATTTTTCATAATTAAACAATGAAATAATTTTAAATAACTTAGTAAAATGAATGTTCAAATCCTGAGAATCTTCTACTTTGGGACCAAAGGCAGGAGATCTGGAGCATCTGGCAACATTATCCCAACAGCAATTAACCTCTTTTGGTTATTATTATTATTATCATCATTATTATGGTTCTTGGTGTTAAAAAATTCTTAACTAGGCTAAACCATGGGTGGGAGATGAGGAACTCAAATGAGCTTTCTTTAAATTATTTGAGGATGTTTAGAAGCCCTTCTGTAACACTAGTATTATGAGGATCAACTGAGGTGAAAGTGGAAATGAACCATAAAATGTGGAGTGCTTTGCTAACTTTGTTTTTTTTTTTTTTTTTTTTGCGACAGAGTCTCGCTCTGTCCCCCAGGCTGGAGTGCAGTGGCGCAATCTCGGCTCACTGCAAGCTCCGCCTCCCGGGTTCACGCCATTCTCCTGCCTCAGCCTCTCCGAGTAGCTGGGACTACAGGCGCCCGCCACCACGCCCGGCTAATTTTTTGTATTTTTAGTAGAGACGGGGTTTCACCGTGGTCTCGATCTCCTGACCTCTTGATCCTCCCGCCTCGGCCTCCCAAAGTGCTGGGATTACAAGCGTGAGCCACCACGCCCGGCCATGCTTTGCTAACTTTCAAAAGTTCTTCAAATTAAAGCTAGTGAGGAAGCCTGATCCATGAACAGATAAACCCAGAGCCATTCTGATTAAAATTTGGCTAGGTACACAGAACTCCATCTGCCATGGCCCCTTTCCTCTCCACAAGTGGGCATTAAAGATGTTCTGTGGAGTGGATTTGAAAACCTCTGGGCTAACACAACTGGAAGGTACTCTTCACTGATTTTGTTGTGTGCTTAACCTCCAAGGTAAACTTGCTCTGCTTATTCACCTGAGGACCCTGGCAGGCTAGTGGTTGTCAGAAAAGACCTAGAAGTTCCATTCGTAGAAAGGTATCTTGGAGGAGATTAGATGCTCTGGAGTTAAGAGTCAGTCCCACTCTGAGACCCAAAAGGAGATAGAAGCAAGGACTCCATTGCTGCTTAACTTCCAAGTGGGTGGAGTTGGAAGAAGGGTGAAGTATACAAAGAAAAGCTTTGTGGGAGATCCCGGAAGATACCACTCAAAATCGCTTCTGATCCTGCCTTGGAAGCACACATCTCCAGTTTCTTAAGAGAGACAACTTTCAGAACCTATAAAAGCATATTAGATAAAACATTTTAAGAAACTGTGGGAAGCTACCCTGTTTGGATTTTTGCAACCGTGTGTCTGAGTGGCCTCCACCAATTCATATTGTTCCTTCTCTTTGAATTCACTTTGTTATTTTCAAAACATATACATTTTCAAATTTCTTAAGATTTCCTATAACATTGTATTTTGTTTATGTACCCAAAACTTAAATCATTTGAACAAATTTATGGAATCCTTGCATACTGTGTTTCCTTGTTTGTGACACATTTTCTCTGTGTTAGTGGTGATGACTGTATTTCTTGATAAAGTCAAATTAAGCATTATTCAATACAAGTACTTTCCCAAAGAAAAGAACTTTCACAGCTGAGTTCAACTCAAACATTTTTCTGCTACTTTTTCCAGTTAATAATAGCGACATTTTACTATGTTAGTTCATTAGAGCATGAAACTTTCTGTCTTATTTTTGAAAAGCTATTTTAGTACTTCATATAGAAGTAACTCTAAACCACTGGGACATGGTGAATGCAATGAAATGATCAACCACTCAGTGAGAAAGAAACCATTGCAAGCCCCTAATCGTTATTTTAAATGGAGCACATTTTTAGACCTCTCACCTCATAGAGGCAATCCATACTTTTTACAATAGGTTCCTCATAATATCTCTGATCAAAAACGCAGTAAAAGTAGATTTCTTTCCTGTTTTGCTTTATTTGAAAAAGCTTTCTCTCCCTCCCCACAGGTCAAGGTAGTGTGTTGATTTTTCTAAAAGCATATCTACCTAACTGTGGCAGATTCTGTTTTTGTAAAGATGACCACAACTATATTTCCTACCCCACATGCACTTCTTAAAATGTGTCTTAGGCTCTTCTCCCATCAAAAGGTGGGAGTCTGCATTCCTTCATGTTGAACTTCAGTGGGCTTGTGACTGCAGTGATTTCCAAGCCTGGTTATTTTAAGGAAAGCAACTCTTGGAACCCAGACACCATGCTGTGAGGAAGCCCAAGCAGCCACAGAGAGAGGCTACATGTAGTATTTTGGTCCCAGCCAGAATCACCTGCCAGATGTATGAGTGAGAGAGGCTCCAGATGATTCTAGCCTCAGCTGTGGAGTCACCACCATCCCGCCCAAAATCCCCCAGCCTTTGAATCTTCCCAGCTGAGCCCTAGACACTGTGGAGCATGGATAAGCCATTCCACTGTGCTCTTTCCAAATTCTTGGCCCAAAGAATTGAGAACATAAAAAAGGGTTGCTTTACACACTAAATTTGGGGTGGTTTGTTAGGCAGTATTAGTAACAAGGAACGCTGACTTTCCCTTTGGTATGGACACAGTGGTATTGTTCTTTCAGTGCTTGAGTATCTACTGGGCACCCACAATGTCCCAGCCACTGTGCAGATACCATACACGTGAAACATTGCATTCCAGGAGTTCAGTTTAGCCAGAAGACTGCTTGTAAATCAGATAGAGCAAGAATGGTTAAGTGACATGATAAGTTTGCAGGGCCTAGGCAAGAGTTTAAATAGATGCCTGTCCAGAGCATAGCCCCTTCTCTTCCTGTCCCCAGCTCCATCACAAACTACAAGGGGCCTCAGACACGTAAGAATGGACACCTTGTCTTGCATAGCCAAATGCCATCTGAACTCTAAATATTCTGCAAACTGCCACCCCCTTGGGCCACTCTCAGGCCTGGGAGTATGCACAGCAGCACAGCCTGTCCCCCACCCTTGAATAGACAAGGTACATCAGGAAGAATCCAAGTAGGCTCAGAAGTGGGCTTAGGACATTTGGGCAGTGAATTCTTAGGTCTAGGTTACAAGGGGTATGTTCTAGAAGGGGGCTCCTCATCTACTTAGCCCAACAGAATCCTGAGCCTGGGGAGAGGTGTGGACAGAGGAGGACCTTTGGAGCTTGAGGCCCAGGAGCCTGTCTCCTAGGTCTAGGAGAGAGACACACTGGAGGTACAAAGCAGAAGTGTCATTCTCACTTAGCCACTTAGGAAAGGCCTCATGGACTAGATGACACTTGTATTGCATTTTGAAAGATGCATTTGTCTGGAAATGTGATTGCTTGGCATTAACATGGATGTTGGTATTGGTATTATTCAGGTTAACTGGTTAACAGACAACCAGGTGGTTGACTAAATATATTCCTTTTACAGTGGTTTTTGCACAAGGTAGAAATCACAACTGCAAACACAAATCACCATCACAAGTAGCATGACTTTGCAATTGTGAACCCGAGGTCTCCTCTGGGCTCTCTACCATTTGTATGTGCAACTTTATGAAGGCCAATTAACCTCTCTGAGTTTGGAAAAAGAGCTTATGAGCCTTGTACCAGATAAGCATATCCATAGGCAAACAGACTGAAAATTCTTTACAGGAAGGTGTCATAAAAACGCACTAAAAAACTACCAATTGCTTATTGCTCAAAAGGAGATCAGAACCATAGAACCAAATCAAAGCTTAGACATTATTAACTGCCCTTCAAGTTAAGGAGCGGTGTTTACACTCTGTCAGAGGTCAGCAAATGCTTTCTGTAGAGGGCCAAAAAAATATTTTCGGCTTGTCTGACTATATGGTCTCTGTCACAATTACTCAATGCTGCTATTGTAGTGCAAAAGCAACAATAGGCAATATGTAAACAAATGGACATGGTGGTGTTTCAATAAAACTTTATTTACAGATATAAGCAGTGGCCTAAGTTTGGCCTAGGGGCTGTAGTTTGTCAACCCCTGCTCTATATTAAGAAATAATATCTGGGGTCATTCCATTCTGCTAAGCAGTGTGAAAAATTTCAGTCATTATGTTAAAAATAAAACTAAGGCCGGGCGCAGTGGCTCACGCCTGTAATCCCAGCACTTTGGGAGGCCGAGGCAGGCGGATCACGAGGTCAGGAGATCGAGACCATCCTGGCTAACACAGTGAAACCCCGTCTCTACTAAAAATACAAAAAATTAGCCGGGCGAGATGGTGGGCGCCTGTAGTCCCAGCTACTCGGGAGGCTGAGGCAGGAGAATGGCGTGAACCCTGGGGGGCGGAGCCCGCAGTGAGCCGAGATCGCACCACTACACTCCAGCCTGGGCAACAGCGAGACTCTGTCTCAAAAAAATAAATAAATAAATAAAAATAAAAATAAAAAATAAATAAAAATAAAAATAAAACTAAGTAATATGTCTCTAATCTTTGGTGGGACCTCCAAAATGTGCTATAAATAATCAGCAGTATTAATGGACACTTTTGCCTTTTTTTGTGAGATGGTTTGTTTTTACCTGAAACAAAAAACATCCATCATTATTAGTTACAGCACAGGTCATTACAATTCTGTGCTTATTGAGTGAATCATAAAGGATAAATATAAAAGAACAACATGAAAAGGAAACATTTTTTCTAAAAATAAAAAGCTATTTTTATTTCTGAGATTACTTACTTCTCTTCAGAATGTCTTTTTTCCCTAAATTCATTTCCATCTCCACAATAAGAAATATCGAAGCAGTAAGCATGATATATTTTTTAAAATTAAAAATATTTATGCGCCAGATACATGAAGTCATGGACCTCAGAAAGGTCACAATCTAAAAGAAGAAATAAAATAAGAATGAAAACTACTGTAATACAAGACAGAGCAAGACAAGCAAACAGACAAGTACAGCTTCTCAAGATGGGAAGAGCCCTTAAAATCCACCTGGCCCAACCTTTTCCCTACGCTTGGATTGCTTTATTACATCCCTGAAGGGGAGAGCTTTCAATTCTTTGCAAATGTATTGTCTTCCAGGGACCCTGCCTGGTCAGGAAAATGCCCTTCGTGGCAGGAAAACCAGCAGTGGCAAGCAAGCAGGCAGTGTTAACGTCACAGGAGAAGAGGGGGCAGGGACAGCTGTGACAGAGGCACTGTATCATGTTAATGGCCCATACCTGGCATGCAAGACCCAGGGCAAGGAAAGCAAAACTGGTTCCAGAGCCCTTCACTAGTGGACTTGAGATTGATGAGACAGTCTCGATCCTGATTAGGGCTGGTCCAGAAACATCTCTGGAAAGAACATATTGTGGCAGCCTCACGAGTAGGCTGGGGAAGAAAGGCAGGGCTGACAGCGGGTGACAATGACTTGTTATTCCTGACAGTTTGGGGCCAATAAGTTTAGTTGATTCTTAAGACTCCTTGTGTGGCTGCTTGGAAGGATTAGCAGTTTGCATGGAGAAGGTTCCTGTTTAGTGTGGCACTTAAAATCTCCAAAATTGGAAACAAATTCTCTGAGTATAATTTTAACTATGCAGAGACTAGGAAGCAATCATATTTCACACCACTTAAGGTTAAAATTTGTTCTGCCAATAGCCCATTCTACCCTCTCCATTCTCATTTTCATAGTGCTATTTTGACTCACTGTGTAATTTTGAGCTGGTTATTTAATTTCTCTGTGCTTTAGTCTTCTCATCTTTAAAAAATGAGGGGAAAGCAATTGTTCCTCACCTCATAGGGTTGTTGGAAGGATTCATTAACTCATGCCTACAATGTGCTATTGTGGGCAGCTGTTGTTTTTGCTGCCCACACTTCAACTACGCTGTACCCCCAAATTTTCATGAGGCACTGTATTAGTTATCTATTGCTGCATGACAAACTACCACAAACATCCCAACATAAAACAATATACATTTATTAATGCACAGTTTCTTCGAGTCAGGAGTCTGGGCATGGCTTGGCCAGATTCACCGCTTCATGTTCTGTCATAAGTCTGTAATCAAGTGACCAGCCTTGGCTGGGGTCTCATCTGAAGTCTTGGCTGACAAAGGATCTGCTTCCAAGCTCACCTAGATGACTATTCCCAGGATTCAGTTTTTTGAGAGTGGTTATAATAGGGATCTCCTTTCCTCAATGGCTACTGGCTGAAGACCACCCTCAGTTCCTGGCCATGTGGGTCTCTGCAGTATGGCAGCTTGCTTCATCAAAATGTGCCAACCAAGAAGGTAATAAAGAGAGTCTGCTAGCAAGATGGAAGTCACTATCTCATGTGACCTAATCCCATCATCTCTGCCATATTCCATTGGTTAGAAATGAGTCACTAGCCCCAGCACACACTCAAGGGGAGGGGATTACACAAAAGCATAAATACCAGGAGGCATGGATTTCTAGGGGCCATCTTAGAAACTATCTACTACAGGGACCAATCCTCCTTAACTCTTGGCCTGTAAGCTTTGGGTGGGACTGACTCCCCTGATTCAGGAGTGGGGCATGTGTTTAGGCCTCAGCCAATCGGAATACCACATTCCCCAGGCTTTGTGATTGGTGATTAGATCCAGGATAGGCATATTACCCACTCAGCATCAATAAGATTCTGAAAAGGCACTTCTTACTCTTCCCTGTGGGCTTGAACCTAAGAGCGTGCATAGTCTGAACCTGCTGCCACCATCTTGCTATCACGTGAGTTTTGAAGTGAAACCAACACAAAGTAGATGGAGCCAAGAGATAGCATGTGATAAAAGGAGGAGGCAAAAGAGGTTGCTGGAGAGCTAAATAATTCAATAGAGCTGGAAACATTCATCAAGTATGATGAGACCAAATGTGCACCTTTCCATACCCAGCCCTTTTTAAATGCTGAGCTGAACACAAAATGTCTTATTTTTGATTTTAAAAAAAGTACCAAATCTCCCATTTAACAAATAAAAAAGCAATGTACATTACTTGGCACAGTAGACACAGCCTAAGATATTTTAATTTCTGAAAATAAAGCTACATAAAATCCTCTGTATAAAATCTGACAAAGGGCTAATATCCAGAATCTACAATGAACTCAAACAAATTTACAAGAAAAAAACAAACAACCCCATCAAAAAGTGGGCAAAGGATATGAACAGACACTTCTCAAAAGAAGACATTTATGCAGCCAAAAGACACATGAAAAAATGCTCGTCATCACTGGCCATCAGAGAAATGCAAATCAAAACCACAATGAGATACCATCTCACACCAGTTAGAATGGCGATCATTCAAAAGTCAGGAAACAACAGGTGCTGGAGAGGATGTGGAGAAATAGGAACATTTTTACACTGTTGGTGGGACTGTAAATTAGTTCAACCATTGTGGAAGTCAGTGTGGGGATTCCTCAGGGACCTAGAACTAGAAATACCATTTGACCCAGCAATCCCATTACTGGGCATATACCCAAAAGATTATAAATCATGCTGCTATAAAGACACATGCACACATATGTTTATTGTGGCACTATTCACAATAGCAAAGACTTGGAACCAACTCAAATGTCCATCAATTATAGACTGGATTAAGAAAATGTGGCCCATATACACCATGACATACTATGCAGCCATAAGAAATGATGAGTCCCTTGACTGGGCGCGGTGGCTCACGCTTATAATCCCAGCACTTTGGGAGGCCGAGGCAGGCGGATCACGAGGTCAGGAGATCGAGACCACAGTGAAACCCCGTCTCTACTAAAAATACAAAAAATTAGCCGGGCGTGGTGGCGGGCGCCTGTAGTCCCAGCTACTCAGAGAGGCTGAGGCAGGAGAATAGCGTGAACCCGGG
>NW_026652974.1:0-18934 GCF_009828535.3 Hylobates moloch
TTGACTTGGCTCTCATTTTCTCTTTTGCCTGCCACCATGTAAGACGTGCCTTTCACTTTCTGCCGTGATTGTGAGGCCTCCCCAGACATGTGGAACTGTGAGTCCATTAAACCTCTTCTTTAGAAATTACCCAGTCTTGGGTATATCTTTATCAGAAGTGTTCAAAGTGGACTAATACACTGTGCAATGGGAAATCAGGGAAAGCCCCAAGTCCATGCCTGGAGTAAAGAGGTAGAGGTAAGACAGCAGGATTCCCTCCACTGAGGTCTGAGTGCTAATGGCTGAGGCAGTCACCAGCCTAGAACCAAAGTTCCCTAAGGAGGAATATCATGAGGGACAGTGGAGGGTTCAGTGGCAAAGATCGAGTGATGTGGCAGCAGGACAAGAAGTCCAGACTAGACAGTAGGACCCTGAGGAACTTTTACACATGACAGGAAAAACAGCAGAACCACTTCTATAAAACCTGATTCATCAAGCCAAATTATAAAAAGGACACCCCACCTCATTGATCAGGAAGATGGCTTGGTTTTCTTGTTTTTGTCATTTTAACAAGGGAAAAATTACCATCAGTACAGAAAAACTCTTGCACAGAGGCTAAAAACGATGTAACCTTTTAGTTTAGTTTTGTTTTTGCTCTGTTAATCCCAGACCTAGTTGGTAGATCATGGAAAAAGAGATGAAGTATTTAAATAAAGAGTAGATCCGGGTATTCCGGGTAGTAAGGAACGATAATACTCAGAATTTCAATTAAGGTCACTGGCTCAGGGGACAAACATTTCTATGGTAAAAAGTATGGCTCTGCCATTAACCAGCTGAGTAGTCTAGTGATTATTGCCAAACCTCTGGGAGCCTTTATTCACCTGTAGAAAAGAGCTGATGGTGGCACCTATGCAAAAATGTTTAACTAGCGTAGATGTGTTGAAAGGGTCACTCTCATAAACTGCTGGTAGTACTGTGGAGTAATTCAATCTTTATGAAAATCAAGTTGTATCAAAGATTAAATATGCAGGATTGCCGAATCAATCATGTCCCTTCAACAATTTATTCCAGAGGACATAAATGGACATGTGTACAAATATGCAAGTAAAAGATTATTCACTCATGAATCTTTATTAGCATGAAGAAAATCTTAAGTGTACATTAAATCTTAGCTTAAAGTTCATTAACTTTCTCTGGGATGCATTTTCTGACTACATTTAAATAAAGCTATTTTCCTTTCTTCCTAGGAAGGTATGTGGCCCTTCCTGAGGCGTGTTCTAAGTTGGTCTCCTAGGGTCCTGAAGGGGACTCCTGGATGGCCTGTGGAAGGTGTTCTACCTAGAAGTGAGAGAGTTGTGGAACAGGGACCTTGGGTTCCAGGGTGTGTGGGTCTCCTTAAACTCTAACACAGGGGTCCCCAGTGCCCAGACCACAGACCAGTACCAGTCAGTGGCCTGTCAGAAATGGGGCTGCACAGCAGGAGGTGAGCAGCGGGTGAGCCAGCATTACCACCTGAGCTTCGCTTCCTGTCAGGTCAGTGGTGGCAGTAGATTCTCAAAGGAGCATGAACCCTATTGTGAAGTGTGCATGCGAGGGATCTCATAAGGGATCCTTATGAGAATCTAACTAATGCCTAATAATCTGAGGTAGAACAGTTTCACTGGTTCCTGGTGCCAGAAAGGTCGGTGACCACTGCTCTAACACACATACCCTTCAGCCAGTACCTCGCTGCAATTTCACTGCCTCAGTGGCTCCACATCATTGCTTGTGCACTGGCTGTGTGTGTCACCTGTAGGAAATGTCCCTTCTAGACAAAATGTTTGGGAAGGTTTTCATGGGCTCCTCTGCTCCTGTATAGCAGCCCCATGCTTGCTTCCCTCCCTCTTCACAGGAACCCCTCCATTTAGGGTTAAAAACCCCTCCTCTCTCCATTTTCCTATATCTTCCTTCTTCATCCTCCCGATTTTTTCATTTCTGGACCCTTCTTCTAAGATGATATAAGTTTCTGAAAGGAACTCAATGTCCAGCTTCTTTATCTCTGCCGTAATTCTGGATGTAAAGTAAGATTGAGGAGGAGTGGGGAGATGAAGGGTTAGATAAGGAAGAGATGGAAAAAAGGGAGAGAGAAGAGAAAAGGGGATGAGAAGAAGAGAGAAAAGGAAGAGAGGAGAAGGAGGAAAGGAGGGAAGAAAGAGGAGGGAAGGAAAAGAATAGGAGGAAGGGAAAGAAAGGAAAAGTGAAGGGAAGAGTTGAAGGACAGTGTAGGGAGAGAAGAAAAGGAGAAGGGAGAAAGGAGCATGGGGAAGGATTAGAGGTGGAGAAGGAGAACATTGGGAGGCAGAGGAGAAGGAGCAGAAAGGGCAGGTGATGGAAGAGGAATAAGAGGAGAGGAAGTATTTCATGTCGGGGGGATAAAGAGAAGAAAGGAATTTGTATGTCTGAGGATCCCAGGGACAGCTCTTCCAGGTGAGAGCTGGGTTCAACTATTCTCTGTTTCCCCCATAGGCAGCCTCTTATGGGGGTGGCTGCTGCCCACCTCTGCTGCTTATGCTGCAGTTGCTTGGAAGCTACTTCCAGGACCCCTTCACCTTTCTGTTCTCCTCAAACCACTTTCTGGAGGGCCAGCCACAAGGATTTTGGAGTTGTCATTCCATCCCTCAACTCCTCCCTTCAGCTTCCCTTCATTGTGCTGTGTGAAGAAGAGCTCTTGCCGAATGAGTGGATGTTTCCATAGAACAGCTGGCTCATTTGACTCCGTAAGTCCTACTTTACCTGTCGGTTTATCATCAGCTTCTCTTTGGAAGTAAGCAAAGCAGGGTGGGGGCCTCTTACCTCTGAGCCTCACTTTCCTATCCCTTGCATTGCATCAGAAAGATCCTCTGTGTCTCTATGGGGAGAGGAACCAAGGAGGCCCTGTGAGAGCTCACAGGAATAATTGAGGTTGTGCAAATTATGAGGTGGAAGATGCTAAACTAATTAAAAGAATCCTTGTTCTTTGTCTCCGTTTCCAACCTCCAGAGTTCCTATCCCACAGATTG
The DNA here is from genome assembly GCF_009828535.3 of Hylobates moloch. Lineage (NCBI taxonomy): Eukaryota > Metazoa > Chordata > Mammalia > Primates > Hylobatidae > Hylobates > Hylobates moloch. Next base: position 3,018 of record NW_026652974.1, read on the forward strand.
GGCCCCTATTAAGACAAACCTGCATCTGTTCTTCCTGTTGGCCTTGGCACATAGCAAGGGGCCTGGCATAATTGGCATATATTTGTAGGAACTGAACAGAATCCGCAGGTGCCAGAGTAGTCTGTCTGTACCTGCTGCTGATTCTGTCTTCCACAAACTGACAAAAAATAGGAACTCTTAAAGCGTCTATCAGAAATGAGCAATTTGTTCTGTGATTATTTATTTTACACACAACACAACACAAACATACAAATACACAACAAAGATGGTCTAAGAAAAGTCTAGGGTGCTCATGTTTTTTGTCTCTATCTTTGGATGATTTTTCTTTGCTCTTGTCAATAGTGAAGGGATGTTGGATGTATTTATGGATGTATAGTTGGATGAGTAAATGGCTGGATGACTACATGGAGAGATGATAAACACATGCTTGAATGAATGGATGGGTGGTCATACAGTTGGATAGATGAAGAAATGAATGAGTCAAAGGATGTATGGATGAATAAATAAATCCATACATTTATGGATGGATGATGCATAAATTTTTGGATGGATAAATGGACAGATAAAGAGTTGTGTAGATGACTGTATTGATAGTGGGTAGACAAAGGATGGATGATGAAATGAATGCATGGATGAATGAATGGATAGATGGTTGGGTTAATTGTTGGTTGGATGAATGGATAAGTGGGTAGATAGTTGTGTGGATGAATGGTTAGTTGCAAAGGGTGGAGGAATGGAAGAGTGGAGGGATTGGATGGACAGAGAGAAGAAGGGATGGAATGCTGGGTCGACATATGGCTGCTAGGATGACTGGAGGGTTGAATGGATAAAGAGATAGTTAATTGAACTAAATACTGCTACTCTTAAGTTCCTACCTGTTTTTGGCCTGGCTGGATCTCTATGTCTTTTCTCTATTTCTTACCCTGATTTTCTCTTGCTATTTTTCTCAGAGAATAGGGATTAAAAAATAATTGTTCATTTTGCTGGAAATTGATTCAGTTCATTTATTCCATAAACACTTATGCAATTCCTATACCACATGTCAGACTTTGGGCTTGGGTTGGTTAAAAACTCAATTGAAAAAAATGGGGAGTGTTATTTTCCATTAGGGAATCAACAGACTGGTGAGGGGAGATACTAAGTTCATTACCATACAAGTAACTATGTCATTATTTATGAAAATTATATCTATCAGTGAGTGAAGTGTTTCACTTAATGGCAAATCCAAAGGCTTTGAAATGTGTCTAGCAAATGTCTGGGAATATTGAGGAAGCTAGCAGCATGACTGTGTGGTCTCAGCCAAGAAAAGTGGTAAAAAGTAGTAAATGGAGAAGGGCTAGATAAACATCCTGGTTGCAGCTCACTGACAGGACATCTGTGTATGAGTAAGGTGGGAGGTAGGGAGAGGTTTTTACTGTAAAAGAGATGTGACTTAATTTACGTTTCAACAAGATTCGTCTGTCTACTACAGAGAACTTAGCTTTTTTTAAATTATTATACTTTAAGTTCTGGGTTACATGTGCAAAACGTGCAGTTTTGTTACATAGGTATACACGTGCCATGGTGGTTTGCTGAACCCATCAACCCGTCACCTACATTAGGTATTTCTCCTAATGTTACCCCTTCCCTAGCCCCCCACCCCTGACAGGCCCGTGTGTGTGTGATGTTCCCCTCCCTGTGTCCATGTGTTCTCATTGTTCAGCTCCCACTTATGAGTGAGAACATGCGGTGTTTGGTTTTCTTTTCCTGTGTTAGGTTGCTGAGAATGATAGTTTCCAGCTTCATCCATGTTCCTGCAAAGGACATGAACTCATCCTTTTTTATGGCTGCATAGTATTCCATGGTGTATATGTGCCACATTTTCTTAATCTTTAGCTTTCATTGTATGGTTAGGGCAGATGCACAGAGAAAGGGAGAGCATGGCTATTAGATACCTTGCTTTTTCCTCAAGACCACCTCTAGGCTCAGCTGTTCTGCATTCACTGGAACAAAAAAACCAGTGACACTTCCAAACCTTAGGGACCACACCTACCCTGCCTCCACAACTCCAATTTTGGGGAAGATACTTCTCTGATGTCACATGAAAGGTCTTGTACAGACCCAGGAGAGGCCTACGTTTCTTCCTTCTATCTCATATTCTTCACCTAGTGAAGGTCACTCTGAAACCAGACCTTTCACTTTTGTGTGCGCATGTCCCTACAAGTGCTCAAAGGCTCTGGCATTTACAAATGGTAGTGTGAATATGGTGTAGAATAAACCTGGTTTTATAAGAACCTTAAATTATGTAGGAGAGATATGATAACAAAGATGTAAATATATCAAGTCAGGTGAGGATAAGGGCCATAAAGAAAAAAAAAATCAAGCAAGGAAAAGGGAATGGGAAGTGACCAGATGCAGAGGGGCAGGTACTATTTTGTAGTTGGGAAGATAAGTTAAGATCTCTATAAGCAGGCGAGGTTTGAGCTGAGAGCCAGATTACTAGAGGCAATGAGAAGATATCTAGATTATCATGGGCAAAGAGCACTACAGGCAGGGGAAACATAATAAAAAGTCCTTGAAGACCAATAAAGAAGAAAACAGAGAAGAGTCAAATAAACACAATTAGAAATGATGAAGGGAATATTACTACTGACCCCACAGAAATTAAAATAGCCATCAGAAACTACTACAAACACCGCTGTGCGCACAAACTAGAAAACCTAGAAGAGACAGATAAATTCCTTTCAAGACTGAACAAGAAAGAAATGGATTCCCTGAACAGACAAATAATGAGCTCTGAAATTGAATCAGTAATAAATAGACTGCCAACAAATAAAGCCCAGGACATGATAGATTCACAGTTAAATTCTGTCAGATGCAGAAAGAAAAGCTGGTACCATTTCTACCGAAACTCTTCCAAAAATTGAGGAGGAGAGACTCCTCCTGAACTCATTCTATGAGGCCAGCGTCATCCTGATATCAAAACCTGGCAAAGACACAACAACAACAACAAAAACTTCAGGCCAATATCCTGATTAACATCGAGGAAAAAATCCTCATCAAATTACTTGCAAACAGAATGCAGCAGCACATGAAAAAGCTCATCCACCACAATCAAGTAGGCTTCATCCCTCGGATGCAAGGTGGTCCAACATATGCGAATCAATACATGTGATTCATCACATAAACAAAACTAAAGCCAAAAACCACGTGATTACTAAATAGGTGCAGAAAAGGCTCTTGATAAAATTCAACACCTCTTCATGTTAAAAAACTCTCAATAGACTAGGTATTGAAGGAACATACCTCAAAATAATAAGAGCCATCTATGACAAACCAACAGGCAATATCATACTGAATGGGCAAATGCTGAAAGCATTCCCCTTGAAAACTGGCATAAGACAAGGATGGACTCTCTCACCACTCCTATGCAGCATAGTATTGGAAGTCCTAGCCAGAGCGATCAGGCAAGAGAAAGAAATAAAGGGCATCCAAAAAGGAAGAGAGGAAGTCAAATTATCCTTGTTTGCAGACTACATGACCCTATATCTAGAAATCATTATAGTCTCAGCCCAGAAGCTCCTTCAGCTGATAAGCTCCTTCAACTTCAGCAAAGTTTCAGGATACAAAATCGACGTACAAAAATCACTAGCATTACTATGCACTAACAGCAACCAAGCTGAGAGCCAAATAAGGAAGGCAGTCACATTCACAATTGTCATACAAAGAATAAAATAACTAGGAATACAGCTAACAAGGAAGGTGAAAGATCTCTGCAGTGAGAGTTACAAAACACTTCTCAAATAAATCAGAGAAGACAAATGAATGGAAAAGCATCCCACACTCATAGGTAGGAAGAATCAATATCATTAAAATGGCCTTACTGCCGAAAGTAATTTGTAGATTAAATGCAATTCCTATCAAACTACCAATGACATTCTTCACAGAACTAGAAAAAACTATTTTGAAATTCATATAGAACCAAAACAAAGCCCGAATAGCCAAGGCAATCCTAAGCAAAAAGAACAAAGCTGTAGGCATCATGTTACCCAACTTCAAACTATACTACAGGGGGCCAGGCACTGTGGCTTATGCCTGTAATCCCAGCACTTTGGGAGGATGAGGAGGGCGGATCACCTGAGGTCAGGAGTTTGAGAACAGCCTGGCCAACATGGTGAAACCCCATTTCTACTAAAAGTACAAAATTAGCCGGAAGCGGCAGTGCTTGCCTGTAATCCCAGCTACTCAGGAGGCTGAGAAATGAGAATTACTTGAACCTGGGAGGTGGAAGTTGCAGTGAACCAAGATCACTCCACTGCACTCCAGCCTGGGCGACAGAGCCAGACTCCATCTCTGAAAAAACAAAACAAAACAAAACAGCAAACAAACTATACTACAGGGCTACAGTGACCAAAACAGGATGGTGCTGGTGGAAAAAAAAAAAAAAACAAGCACATAGACCAATGAAACAGAATAGAGAGCCCAGAAATAAGGCTGCACACCTACATCCATCTGATCTTCAACAAAACTGACACAAACAAGCAATGGGGAAAAGTTTCACTATTGAATAAATAGTGCCGTGATAATTGGCTAGCCATATGCAGAAAATTGAAGCTGGACACCTTCCTTACACCATATTAAACAATCACTTCAAGATGGATTAAAGACTTAAATGTTAACCCCAAAACTATAAAAACCCTGGAAGGCAACCAAGGCAATACCATACCGGACATAAGAACGGGCAAAAGTTCCATGAGAAACCAAAAACAAATGCAACAAAAGCAAAAATTGACAAGTGAGATCTAATTAATCTTAAGAGATTTTGCACAGCAAAATAAACTATAAACAGAGTAAACACACAACCTACAGAATGGTAGAAAAATTTTGCAAACTACTTCTGACAAAGGTCTAATATCCAGTGCCTATAAGAAACTTAAATTTACAAGAGAAAGACAACCTCATTAAAAAGTGGGCAAAGGACACGAACAGACACTTCCAAAAGAAGACAAGCATATGGAAAAAAAGCTAAATATCACTGATCATTTGAGAAATGCAAATCAAAACCACAATGAGATACCATCTCACACCAGTCAGAATGGCTATTAATTAAAAGTTAAAAAATAACAGATGCTGCCATGGTTGTGGAGAAAAGGGAACACTTATACCCTATCAGTGGGAGTGTAAATTTCAACTATCGTAGAAAGCAGTATGGCAGTTCCTAAATGAGCTGAAAACAGCACTATCATTTGACCCAGCAATACCATTATTGGGTATATACCCAGAGGAATATATATCATTCTACCATAAAGACATGGTGTATGTTCATTGCAGCATTATTCACAATAGCAAAGATGTGGAATCAGCCTAAATGCCCATCAATGACAGATAGGATAAAGAAAATGTGTTACATATACACTATGGAATACTATGCAGCCACAGAAAATAACAAGATCATGTCTTTTGCAGAAACATGAATGGAGCTGGAGGCCATTATTTTTAGCAAACTAACACAGGAACAGAAAACCAAATACACACGTTCTCACTTATAAGTGTGAGCTAAGTGATGAGAACTCATGAACACAAAGAAGGGAACAACAGACAATGGAGTCTACTTGAGAGTGGAGGGTGGGAGGAGGGAGAGGAGCAGAAAAAATAACTATTCGGTTCTGAGCTTAGTACCTGGTTGATGAAATAATTCGTACAACCAACCCCTTTGACATGAGTTTACCTATGTAATAAACTTGCAAGTGTAACACCCAACCTAAAATAAAAGTTTTTTAAAAGCCCTTGAGGTAGGAGTGTGCTCTGTCAGTGTTTTGTTGTCATCAAAGTGGGAGGAGGGTGAGAGGTAGAAGTTGAAGTTAAATATATGGCAGGGTACCCAAGTGGGCTTTGGGGGCCATATTGAAAAATCTAATTATCTGGAATCCAGAGCTTAGGGAGGGCAGGGGGATTTAGGTTTCAGACATATAATGGGACTTCACTGTGTTCTTGCATCGCTTACATGAATCTACTTCCTTCTGTTTGGGCTCCCAGAGGGCACAAGTCTCTCACCTCTTCACTGGCTTTTGTTTTGCTGGGCCAGAGAAGAGAAAGACAGCTATTGAGTTAGCAAAGCACTGAACTCTCCACTCCCTCTCAAAATGTAACAGGCACCGCCAGATTCCACAGATGAAGATGCAAAGTCATCAAAGCCCAGGCCTTTCTCTCTGAGCTAAGCCAGCCAGCTTAGTCCCTAAGCTCACATTGAAAAAACCTGTTACTATAACTCAGTTAAGCAGATCCTCAATCTTCATATCCAGATTTTCTGCTGTGAAGGAAAAGAGAGATTGAGCCAGATCTCTAAAGCAGGTGGAGATGGAGTGAGTGCTGGCACGGGGTCTATCCTGCTTTCATTCAACATGCGTTATTGAGTGTCTGCTGTGTCACAAAACGTGCAGAACCCTTGTGGGCTTCTGTTATGGGTGACAGAATAAAAACAGTAAACAGAGAAACAGATTGCAATATTTGACATCATGTTGGGAGGTGGTAACTCTGTGGTAAAAAAATAAATAAAACAACACAAGGCATAGGGAGACGGAAGTGGAAGGTGTTTCTTTAAGTACAGAAAGAGCTTCCTAGGCCACAAATAAGGGAGATGAGCAAACTCTGGCTTTCAAGGGGGGAGGGTATTGGGACTTTTCCAGGCAGAGGGAACAGCTAACACAAACACCCTGAGCTAGGGATGTGGGAAGTACATGTTTCAGGGAACAAGGTATACAGTGAGCTAGAGGAGAGTAGCAATAAGGTAGAGTGAAAGGAGATCCTACAGGGCCTTGTGAACCCAGAGAGGGTTTCTGAAATTTTCTGTGGGTGTTGTTAGAAACCAGTGGAGATCTTTCTGTAGCCCCACGCTATTAAAATCCCCTAGTGGGTGCTGGGGAAAACATGACCAATCTGCGACTATGGGATTGGCTTCATTAGACAAAAGGAAAAAAAATGCTGCCACCTGCATGTCAAATGGCAGTTTGCAAGCCAGTGAAGGAAAGCACACTGCCCTTTAGAGGACTTTTGCTCCAGTCTTCTCTCAGTTTTCTCACAGGTTTCCTAGTTTCAATACTTGGACTGAGAAGCATTTCTCATGCTGCCTCTCTGACTCCATGATCATTGGCACAAAGCCGGGAAACACAAACTTGAGGAAAATTATCCCAACTATTCCTGCACCCTGCTGCCAATTCCTCCAATGACCTCTGGTTGTCAAGCACCCAGCTATTTCTGTAAGCCAGGGTTCTGCCTGTGGGATACAGACCTTATGATTTGCTTCTAGGATGGGATATTTTTAAGTATGGAAACTCTCTACCAATAACTTGGAGAAAAAAAAATTTAAAGCATGGAAATATAAGGAAAATTCTACTTTCCATCTATAAAAAGTACTGAGGCCTTAAAATGCTTATTTCTTAGGCAGGATCCACAGTTACCTCTAAGGGAGGAACTAGGCATCTTCATCCCTACATCTGCCAAGGGCCAAGCTCACAGAACCCACAAACAGCCTGAGTTATAAGCTTAGGCTTTGGAGTTTTGAACTCGCTAACTAGATTATATTACCTTTGAGCCAGGAAGGACTCTCTGAGGTGCTAATAGTAACTTTGAACACTGCTACCCTGAGGCATTTTGTTTCCCTGAGATGGTTAGGGTGGTTCCTGTGGTTGCTGTCCTGTGGTCTCTCTACCTAATTTTTGCCCAGGCAGCAGGCCTAATCTTTTTGATGGTCTTATCTTTTCTGGACATTAATTCTTAAAAAAATGCACTACTCTCTAAAACAAAATGCACTACTGTTTAATTCCATAGAGAAAATATCATAATTAGAAATAAAAGAAAAAAGGTTTATCAAGAAGGTCAGCCTTAAGAGATACTTGAAGGACCCTTGCAACATAAGGAAACTGTTTGAAAAAAGTTCCACTTCTAAAAGCTATTGTGAGGACAAAAGAGGAATCTAGGTATGGGCTGAATGTGAGATGATGAAATTGGAGAATTATTGTTAGTTTTTCAGGTATGGTAGTGGTATGATGATTTTTTTTTTGAGAAAAATGTCTTTTTATTTAAGACATACATGCTAAAATATTTCAGAGGAAATTGAAAGAATGTCTATGGTTATTTGCTTTTAAATACTTAAAATAGATGTAGCAAATATGGTAAAGTTAACAAGACTGAAATCTAGATAATAGATAGGGATTACAAGAAAATGGTGGTGGCAGGAACATAGTTGGCTAGTCTCCATTAACCTCCACATAAAAACAGGCAGAGCAACTAGATAACAAAACCAAAAATCCATCAACAATGTTTATAACAAAACATCATGATGAATTATTCTTACAGATCTTGAAATCCAAGTAGATAGAGACAAAGCACCAACAGCCACAGAAACACACAGGTATCTGTGTAAGTAAAAGGAGAAAGTAATGGCATACAATCTGATGGACCTAAGACAGGAGAACAACAAAATAACCAGCATGTTTCATGACTCATCTTGGTGAAAGTTCCATTGAGCACTTGTAAAAATGTTAATACTGCTGTTGTTGATCAGAGTCTTCTATAAATCTCAATTACTTGTCTTTCATTTTCTTGATAATAGCCATCCTTACAGGTATGAGATGATATCTCATTGTGGTCTTGATTGCACTTCCCTGCTGATTAGTGATATAGAGCAATTTTTCTTATACTTACTGGCCATTTATATGTCTTCTTAGGAGAAATGTCCATTCAAGTACTTAACTCCTTTTTCAAATTATGTAATTCATTTTTCGTTATTGAGTTATATGAATTTCACATATATTTTGGAGATTAACACCTTTTCAGATATATGGTTTTCCAGATATTTTCTCCCATTCTATAGGTTGCTTTTTCAATCTGTTGATTGTTCATTTTGCTGTGCAGAAGCTTTTTAGTTTAATGTAGTCCCACTTGTTTGTTTTTGTTTTGTTTTGGTTTTACCAATACAGCCACTATAAAAAACAGTATGGATGCTTCTCAAAAATTAAAAATAGTGCTACCATGTGACCCAGGAATCCCATTTCTGGGTATATATAAAAAATTGAAATTAGGATCTCAAAGAGCTATTATTTACATATTCATTGAAGTACTATTCATTTATAATAGCTAAGATGTAGAAAGAACTTAAATGTCCAATGACAGAAGAATGGATAGAGAACATGTTATACACACACACACACACACACACACTATTCAACCTTATGCAAAAAGGAAATTCTGCAATATGCAACAATGTGGGGACCAAGACATCTGCTGCCATCTGATTTTTTTTCATTTTAGATATATTGTAACTTCTGCTTGCGTGCGTTTAAAATTTTTCTTTATTCTTTATATGTTAAAAAAAAACCATATCAGGCCGGGCACGGTGGCATAATCCCACCACGCCTGTAATCCCAATAGTTTGGGAGGCTGAGGCAGGTGGACAGCTTGAGCCCAGGAGTTCAAGACCAGCGAGGGCAACATAATGAAACTTCATCTCTACAAAAAGTTTAAAACTTAGCCAGGTGTGGTGCTGGCACGTGCCTTGTAGTCCCAGCTACTTGACAGGTTGAAGTGGGAGGATCACCTGAGCCCAGGAGGTTGAAGCTGCAGTGAGCTGTGATCATGCTACTGCACTCCAGCCTGGATGACAGAGTGATACCCTGTCTCAAAAGAGAAGAATACGCATATCAGAATACGTGCATATTTAGAGATTTTTTCTATAATTGCTGAAAGCTTCCAATCTAAAGACAGTCCTCTGTCTGGTTCAGGGAAATTTTCCTTTAATTTTTTTTTTTTTTTTTTAGTTGCCTACCCTCTTCTGCTTTCCTTTTCAGAGTTAGTGCTATGCATAATTGTTTCCCTCCAGTGTACTCTGTGTGTCCCTTACTGTTTTTCTAATCTCATTTCTTTCATCTTTGTTTTCTGATTTCTAAGTGAATTCTGAAGCATTTCAGATGAAATTTTGAGATTAAGAGATTATCGGCTCTTCATTGCTTCCATTGCATTTTAAATTTTGTAATTATGTTTTTATTTGAAATCAGTATTTCGTGCCTTCTTCATAGATGCAACAGCCTCTCAAAGCTTGTGTTAAAAACAAATAAGAGATTATTTTAAATTTCCACCTGTTTCTTGAATTAACATCTTTCACAAAGAAATGTTTACTTTTCTTCCCATTGGTTCCCATGTTGGTCCTGCCAAATTACCAATCATTTTCTCTTTTTGCTCATCCTTACAAAATATAGTTCAGTATGGGGAATTAAGATGGACTTTGATTTATTGGAGTCCCTATTCAAATATTTCAATACCAGATAATAAGAGAAGGAGTAAATATGGGTTTGCTGTGTTTTTACTCTTCCCAGCTGCTTACTCACTGTAGAGGGGGCAGCCTAGAGATACTTAGAGCCTGCCCTCTCCTTTAATCATTAGGGTTCATGCTCCAGCTTTTCAAGCCAATGAGAAGCTGCATTGACTCCTGAGGTGGCAATTTCTTACCCTGATGTTCATCCCAAAGCTGACAGTAGACTCAAGGTTTACCTTCACCCATTCTCTCATGCCTTTCCTCGGTTCTACCCTGCAGCCTTTCATGCTGGTGCAGGTTCCTTACACTTGTTTTCCTAAGTGGATTTTTCTTTCCCCAGCTGGCTAGATCCCCCCTTAGGTCTCAGCTGCTCATTAACCTGAAGAAATTTGCTCTGGCCAGTGGGTAACACCCTGCACTTGTTTCCGGAGCTGAAGTGGATTTTTACATTTCTTTGATAATTTCAGGGGCTAGTTCAAAGGGAAAAGGAATTAACTGTATTTGGCTTAAGGTGAAATGTTACATCCAAACTTTGAAAGAATTCCTTTTGTATTTTCCAACTGACAACATAGCAAAGTAATTAATTTTTATTAGCTTATCTTTTATCTAGCCAATCTACTTATTTTAATAGTGTTTAAGCTGCTTTTTCTAGGAATATAATCATATAATATGTAAATAATAATTATATGTCCATTTTTCTAGGGGTTATAACGCTTATTTTTGCATTATAATGACCAGAACTTTCACACTATTAGATTACAATGACTTTGTTAACTCTCTTATTTTTCTGAAACTGCCCCCAGTACTTTATAATTAAGTACATTTTTTGGTTATTTGTTTCACAATTAACTGCAGCATCAGAAACTTTGTGGAGAAGATTGTTTTCCCCTATTCATACATTTCATTATTTTAAGAAGAATCCTTTGCTAAAGAGTTTTATCAAACTATATCAGCATCTGTTAAGAAAATTATTTTTAATATACCCTATGGATAGCAATTACTGTAATTCTATCTCTGTGTCTCTTGGATAAATCTCAGTTGGTCATGAGGAATTATGCTTTTCATATAATGAGTAGTTACATTAAGACTTTCATATCAATATTTTAAAAATATCAGTTAGACACTCTTGGTTAATTATTGTCTTAGTCGGTTTTCTGCTGATATAACAGAATACCACAGACTAGGTAATTTATAAAAAAAAAAAAAAAAAAGAACTCTATTTGGCTCACAGTTCTGGAAGCTATGGCCCAGCATCTAGTGAGGCTCATCTTATGGCAGAAGACAAGTCTTTCTTGCATTTCTAATAAAGACATACCTGAGATTGAGTAATTTATAAAGGAAAGAGGTTTAATTGACTCACAGTTCCACATGGCTGGGGAGGCCTCACAATCATGGCAGAAGGTGAATGAGGCAGAAAGTCACACCTTATAGGGTGCCAGTCAAGAGCAAGTGTTTGCAGGGGAACTCCCCTTTATAAAACCATCAAATCTCATGAGACTTACTCACTATCATAAGAACAGCAGGGAAAAATCTCATGCCCATGATTCAGTTACCTCCCACTGGGTCCCTCCCATGACATGTGGGGATTATTACATTCCAGGTAAGATTTGAATGGGGCCAGAGAGCCAAACCATATCATTTCATCCCTGGACCCTCCCAAATCTCATGTCCTCACATTTCAAAACCAATCATGCCTTCCCAAAATTTCCCCAGTCTTAACTCATTTCAGCATTAAAAATCCACAGTCCAAAGTCTCATCTGAGACAAGGCAAGTCCCTTCCACCTATGAGCCTGTGAAATCAAAAGCAAGTTAGATACTTCTTAAATAAAATGGGGTACAGACTTTTGGTAAATTCACCTGTCACAAATGGGAGAAATTGGCCAGAATGAAGTGGCTACAGGCCCCATGCAAGTCTGAAATCCAATAGGACAGTCATTAAACCTCAAAGTTCCAAAAGGATCTCCTTTGATTCCGTATCTCACATCCAGGTCATGCTGATGCAAGAGGTGGGCTGCCACGGCCTTGGGCAGCTCCACCCCTGTGGCTTTGCGGGGTATAGCTTCTCTCTTGGCTGCTTTCACAGGCTGGTGTTGAGTGTCTGCGGCTTTTCCAGTTGCATGGTACAAGCTGTTAGTGAATCTACCATTCTGGGGTCTGGATGATGGCAACCCTCTTCTCACAGCTCCACTAGGCAGTGGCCCAGTAGGGACTCTGTGTGGGCACTGTGATCCCACATTTCCCTTCCACACTGCCTTAGCAGAGGTTCTCCATGAGGGCCCTGCCCCTACAGCATGCTTCTGCCTGGACATTCAGGTGTTTTCATACATCCTCTGAAATGTAGGTGGAGGTTCCCAAACCTCAATTCTTGACTTCTGTGCACTCACAGTCCCACCACCATGTGTAAGCTGCCAAGGCTCGGGGTTTGCATTCTCTGAAGCCTTGGCCCCTTTTAGCCATGGCTGGAACTGAAACAGCTGGGATGCAGGGCACCATGTTCAGAGGCTGCATAGTGCAGGGGAGCCCTAGGCCTGGCTCATGAAACCATTTTTCCCCCCTAGACCTCAGGCTGTGATGAGAGGGGCTGCCATAAAGGTCTCCGACATGCCCTGGAGGCATTTTCCCCATTGTCTTGGTGACTAGCATTTGGCTCCTTGTTACATATGCAAATTTCTGCAGGTGGTTTGAATTTCTCCCCAGAAAATGAGTTTTTCTTTTCGATTGCATTGTTAGGCTGCACATTTTCCAGATGTTCTGCTTCCTCTTGAATGCTTTGCTGCTTAGAAATTTCTTTCCCCAGATACCCTAAATCATCTCTCTCAAGTTCAAAGTTCCACAGATCTCTAGGGCAGGGGCAAAATGCCACCAGTCTCTTTGCATAGCAAGAGTGACCTTTACTCCAGTTCCCAACAAGTTCCCCATCTCCACCTGAGACCACCTCAGCCTGGACCTTATTGTCCATATCACTACCAGCATTTTGGTCAAAGTCATTCAACAAGTCTGTAGGAAGTTCCAAACTTTCTCACATCTTCTTGTCTTCTGAGCCCTCCAAGTCTCTAGGAGGTTCCAAACTTTCCCACATTTTCCTATCTTCTGAGTCCTCCAAACTGTTCCAACCTCAGCCTGTTACCCAGTTCTAAAGTCGCTTCCACATTTTTGGGTATCTTTACAGCAGCACCCCACTTTCTAGCACCAATTTACGGTATCAGTCTGTTCTCACTCTGATAATAAAGACATACCCAAAACTGGGCAATTTTTGAAGGAAAGAGGTTTCATTGACTCACAGCTCCACGTAGCTGGGGAAGCCTCACAATCATGGCAGAAGGTGAATGAGGAGCAAAGTCACATCTTAACATGGTGGCAGGCAAGAGCAAGTGTTTGCAGGGGAACTTCCCTTTATAAAACCATAAGATCTCATGAGACTTACTCAATATCATGAGAATAGCACAGGAAAAACCTGCCTTCATGATCCAGTTACCTCCCACCAGGTCTGTCCCATGACACATAGGGATTATTACAATTCTACAATTCCAGGTGAGATCTGGGTGGGGAGGGGACATAGAGCCAAACCATATCATATAGTATCTCCAATTGTACCTCCAATTGTAGTCGCTTCTTTACCCTAAGATTTACTTCGTCTGATTTTGATAAAGCCACACTTACTTTTTTGATTAATGTTTGATGAGATATATTTTCTTCCTTCTCCTTTTAATCTACCTAATTCATTACACTTGAAATCAGTGTGTTGTAGACAACATAGAGGTGTATTTTTAAAAATCTACTCTACCAATCTTTGTATTGTATTTGTTGTACTTGACTTTTTTTTTTTTGAGGTGGAATCTCGCTCTGTCGCCCAGGCTGGAGTGCAGTGGTGCAATCTCAGCTCACTGCAACCTCCGCCTCCCGGGTTCATGCCATTCTCCTGCCTCAGCCTCCCGAGTAGCTGGGACTACAGGCGCCCACCACCACGCCCGGCTAATTTTTTATATTTTTAGTAGAGACGGGGTTTCACTGTGTTAGCCAGGATGGTCTTGATCTGACCTCGTGATCTGCCCATCTCGGCCTCCCAAAGTGCTGGGATTACAGGCGTGAGCCACCGTGACCAGCCATTGTACTTGACTATGTTTAATATAGTTATTAATATGTTAAGGCTTAAGTGTTCCATGTTTTTTTTTCTATTTAATTCCTTTGTTTCTGATTTTTTGGTTCCTTTGTGCTGTCTTCCTCTAGACTACATGAACAGTTTATAGACCTCTATTTTTATTTATAATATTTGAGTATATTGATTTCTATTTTCTTACTATTTACCTTATGTATTGCCATATGCACATGAGTTACGTGTGCATCATATCACAGCCTACTAGTATTGATATTTTACCACTTCTGGTGAAGTATAGAAACCTTATATCGTTTATGTCACATTAACCTCCCCACTTTCCAAATACAATTGTGATAAGTATTTGCAGTACGTACATTGAGTACCACATTACATGATGTTATAATTTTTGCTTCAACCATAAAATACTATTAAATTAATTAGAGGAAGTATAGTCTGTTATTTTTACTTCTGTTTTTACCAATTCCACCATCATCCTTTTGTTTATATATATATATTTCAATTTGGAATGGCTGCTTTAGCTCCTCTTAAAGGGTAGTTCTTATAAGTAACTAGAGTCTGTTAGTTTGCCTTTGAGAATTTCTTTCTTTTCTAGTTATTCCTGAAGGATAGTTACTGGGTAGACTATTGTTTTATTTCAATACTTAAAAATATTATTCTCCTTCATTCTGGCTGCCATAATTTCATATAAGAAACCGATTGTCTCTTGAATTATTGTTCCTTTATAGGTAATGTCTTTTCTGTTCCTGTGTTAGTTTGCTAAGAATAATAGCCTCCAGCTCCATCCATGTTCCTGCAAAGGACCTGATCTCATTTTTTTTATGGCTGCATAGTATTCCATGGTGTATATGTACCACATTTTCTTTATCTTATCTGTCACTGATGGGCATTTATGTTGATTCCATGTCTTTGCTATTGTGAATAATGTTGCAGTGGACATACACGTGCATGTGTCTTTATGGTGGAATGATTTGTATTCCTCTGGGTATATACCTAGTAATGGGATTGCTGGGTCGAATGATAGTTCTGTTTTTAGCTCTTTGAGGAATTGCCATACTGCTTTCCATAATAGTTGAAATTTACACTCCCACCAACAGTGTATAAGTGTCCCTTTTTCTCCACAACCTTGCTACCATTACTTTTTGACTTTTTTTTTGTTTTTTTTGAGACAGAGTCTTGCTCTGTTGCCCAGGCTGGAGTTCAGTGGTGCAATCTCCACTCACTGCAAGCTCTGCCCCGCGGATTCAGGCCATTCTCCTGCCGCAGTCTCCCAAGTAGCTGGGACTACAGGTGCCTGCCACCACGCCTGGCTAATTTTTTTTGTATTTTTAGTAGAGATGGGGTTCCACAGTGTTCGCCAGGATGGTCTCGATGTCCTGTCCTCGTGATCTGCCCCTCTCGGCCTCCCAAAGTGCTGGGATTATAGGTGTGAGTCACTACACCTGGCCTACTTTTTGACTTTTTAATAATAGCCATTCTGACTGGTGTGAGATGGTATCTCACTGTGGTTTTGA
>NW_026652975.1:0-18920 GCF_009828535.3 Hylobates moloch
TTTTTCTTCTTTTTTTCTGGTGTCTTTTGGCTTGAGCAACTTGAAAGTAGGCTTTCTAGCCCCTCTCCTAAAGCTCTCCAGATTCCCCAAATGTGCACAATCAAACATTCCATTTGAAAAAGAGAACTTTCAGCAACTGAGATTCTGTTATTAAAAAGTAAGGTCTAGAGAATGGACCTTTCACCTGTTTTTGGCTTTCACTCTCATATCCAAGGCAGTAAGGAGAATAGAAAACAGGACTGTGTACTCCACCCTCAATTAAATTAGGACTATATGAAACATAGAACTGCCAAACAAAATAAAGGGTTTCTAAAATCGATGAAGTGATATAGAGGTGAAGGACACGGTGTAAGTAAGTTGCCTGCAGTTGCAGATCTTTAAAAAGTGTCTCAAGAACACTCTTTTCCAATGTAATGTGAACAGACAGTACTTTTTTTTTTTTTCTATAGGCCCTGGTTTGGAATTTAAAAGAATCAATGGTTACAGAATCAAGTGATAAGCCTCATACACAATTTCTGACCTAAACAATTGATTGGTGAAGTGGGAAGGTGCTGTGGACGAATTCTGCACTGTGCTCAGTTCACAGTCAATACTCAGAGCTGCAGATGAGAAGTATGGGTTAAAATAACATATGTAATACACAGTACTTGAAATATATTGAACACACATGTCAGCTTGGGTTCTCATTAACATGAGGGAGAATCAAACTTTTAAAATAAAGCTAAAAAAAGGGAAAAAGGGAACCATCACATAAGCTCTGCAGAGGTGTTACAAAATAAAAGTAGGAAAATAACACGAATACATATACACACACACAAAACCAAATAGATTAGGAATATCATCAGAACAAAAGTATTGCTATCAAGTGGGTAAAAACTTTGACCAAATAGCTATCCAAGAATAAAAATATAAAAAAACAAACAAAAGTAAAACTATTTCTAATATGAGAAGACAAAGTAGGTGTAGAAAAGCTTCCTAAAGAGAGGACAAAATAATTGATGGCTAAGAAAATGAAAAATATACTCTACAAAAGAAAGATGAATTAACCATTTGAGTGTAGATATGGCTGGAATTATGGTAAAAGACTTTTTCTTAGTCCAAGTACCATAGAAAATAAAACCTAATGGGGAAAATATGTGCTAATACTTTGTCATGTATATTTCAGGATAACAAAAGAACTTGGGTCTAGAGTATGATAAAAAGGAATACATCATCACTGGCCATCAGAGAAATGCAAATCAAAACCACAGTGAGATACCATCTCACACCAGTTAGAATGGCCATCATTAAAAAATCAGGAAACAACAGGTGCTGGAGAGGATGTGGAGAAATAGGAACACTTTTACACTGTTGGTGGGACTGTAAACTAGTTCAACCATTGTGGAAGTCAGTGTGGCGATTCCTCAGGGATCTAGAACTAGAAATACCATTTGACCCAGCCATCCCATTACTGGGTATATACCCAAAGGAGTATAAATCATGCTGCTATAAAGACACATGCACACGTATGTTTATTGCGGCACTATTCACAATAGCAAAGACTTGGAACCAACCCAAATGTCCAACAACAGTAGACTGGATTAAGAAAATGTGGCACATATACACCATGGAATACTATGCAGCCATAAAAAATGATGAGTTCATGTCCTTTGTAGGGACATGGATGAAACTGGAAAACATCATTCTCAGTAAACTATCGCAAGGACAAAAAACCAAACACCGCATGTTTTCACTCATAAGTGGGAATTGAACAATGAGAACTCATGGACACAGGAAGGGTAACATCACATTCCGGGTACTGTTGTGGGGTGGGGGGTGGGGGGGGCGGGGACAGCATTAGGAGATATACCTAATGCTAAATGACGAGCTAATGGGTGCAGGAAATCAACATGGCACATGGATACATATGTAACAAACCTGCACATTGTGCACATGTACCCTAAAACCTAAAGTATAATAAAAAAAAAGAAAATACATAATGAACTACTGAGTTTCACAGAAAACATACCAGGTTGTTTGAAGGTATAAGGCATCTACAGAAAGGCTGTCTGAGAATACTATGACTGAGAACATTCTGACAAGGAGAAAGATAAAGAGAAATTGATTTGCTGGTTCTTTCTAATCTTTCTTTCCTTATTGGCCAAATTAGGCTCATGGGATATTTACTTTTCTTCCCTTCTGGTTTATGCTACATGACCCCACCAAGAAGCCTCTGGGCAAGCTGGATTGCACATCTTACGATGCAGACATTTCATTTGACTCTGGGAGGAATAAGAGGAAACAGTTTTCATGGATCCACTTGGTTGAGCTTATATATGGGAATTCCTTCAACCTATTATTGCCACAGGAAGGGAAGCTGGCCATCCTCTCAGGGGATGATGAGATAACCACAGGCATTAATAGATGGGCATGTCACAAAGTCAAAGCCTGGAAGGCAGGTATGGCCAGATAAATCTGGGAAGACTCATAAATTAAGTACAAAAAGTCAATCCCTTTCACTACTCAGAACTAGTGTCCTCTATGATATCTGATATTATATGAATATCTTAGAAGGAGGTACTCTCACTTCATCCTTGAAAAGAGCAATAAAAATGGTTAACAATGGTTAAAAAGTAAGGTACAGTCTTCACTGCTGCAGCTCGGTCAGGCCTACAAATTATCATCCCTGCCTCCAGAAACCGTTCTACATTCACCATACCTGCTGGTATCATTTAGTCTCTCCTGGTTGTGTGTCTTGTAGGATAGCGTGGAACTTCATCCTCATGGTTTCTGAAGCTTTAGTTGCCTTGCTTTTGTCAGGTTGCAGTTGTTGAATTGCTCTATTCACAGTTATCACTGAAATTGGAAACATCAAGAGATATTCAATGAATCTACTGAATTCCAGATGTATTTCTCCCTTTATTCTGCATATTAGCAGACCTAGCTCCTAATAAATGGGTTTGATTATCCCAGGAAGAGCAATGACTCCTTTCTTCGTTCTCTGGTTCCCTGCTAATAGTCATAGTCTAAGAAAAACCCTTACTGTCTTTCTCAGCCAAATTATCTATTCATCCACCCTACTGCCATCACCAGAAACTAGAATCGCAAATCTATCATATCCTAAGAATAAGTAGACGAGAATAAGAAATTAGACATGTTTAGGCAAGGTGTTTCTGCTACATGTTCTGAGACCTGCATATTCTAGTAACACAGCAGCATATTCTGGTCATTGATACAGTGACTGTGCTTTATCCTGTAGAAGAGCACTTCGACAATGTAAGATATGCCTGCATTGAGCCTTAGCTGTCTGTTCAGTATTCCATTCAGCCATCCTGTCAAGTCAGCTGTATCTGAATGATGTTACACACTGTAATGGGCTCATTGTTGCATGCCTTGGTCTAAGACAATCTGTGTGAGATATATTAACGCAGAAGGCATTGTGTAAGCCCAGAGGTGGTACTGCTCTTGGAGATATTAGAGGCTTAGAAGACAAGCCCATATATAGAATATGAATCATTTTGGTATGTGAGAATTATTTTACCACTTAACGTGGAATGGGCCTGATGTACTCAACAGGCTCCTGATGTCTGGCGTGGGAGCTCAGCATGTCTCTGCCCATAGCAATTTGGGCACTCGGTAGTGCTAGCAGCTAGGTTAGTCTTTATGTGAAAGAGCCATGTTATTGATACCACGTATATCCTTTATCTCTGCCACCATGGCCGCTGTCTTATCTCAACTATCCGAGCACTGGTGTGGTTAAGGACAGAAGGCTAAGTCACTAACTCTATCTGCTCACTGACAGCATTCTCTGATGTGAATGCTTTCTAAGCAACATTGATATGAGACACAACTGGCAATGTTTATGGTCTCTTCAACTTTGTAATGCCAGTTCCAGTTCTTGAATCTTTTTTCTAGGCTTCTGAACAAACAAGCAAGGCTACTCACCACTCACCAGAATTCACTGTACAGAACTCAAGTGTGGCTTTCTCCAGGGAAAACCCAGGTTTCTGCCTATTGGAAGGATTTTCTCAACACTGTCCTCAAGGACCCTCTTCACTGAGGCTCTAGTATGGCTGTAGCCCATTTCTTACTAGGGCAAATAGAACTCGTTTATAGGCCTGGGACATGTTCTTGTCCCTTTCCTCAAGCTATGGTTGTGACTTGAGAGAAAGGCTTTGGGGTACCAGCAGTACATGTAATCAAGTCTGAACCATCTGTTAGAGCCCAACCCAGGATGTAGCACTTCCACTTATGAAAAGTGTTGCTTCCATGCCTGCCTGACATTGTGATTCAGTGGATCTCATGAAGCATAGATCGTGATGAGCATGTGAGTTTGCCATGTCTTATCCCATTGTCTCAATCTTTACTAGGTGCTTTAAAACTCTGGAGATAAGTGCTATACTGATCCTGTGAGGGCTCACAGAAGACTTCTATGCTTTTTAACCACCACAGATACATAAACTACTATCTTATTTGCTAGGCCATGTGGCAAAAGAGGCAGTAAAGCTTACACTAGAACATGGGACTGCCACTGATCTCTTTACGGCTTTGGGTCCTACTTTAAACTGGCAGCCTTCTGTGTGACCCAATAAATATTCCTGAGTGTAGTATGTCTTCCTAAGTTCAAAGGGGCTCACCAAGTTCTTTGACTTTTCATAGTGGTAGATGTTATGGGAAGGAGGGACAAAAACTTGTCTTTTTCCTTTGTGGGGATGTCCCAGCGTGCCTCAGATGACTGTACTCCTGAAAGTTTTATCACTGTATCATGCATCTGAATTTTCATGAAGTTTATTTCCTACGCTCTGGCACATATTTCTTACAAGGACATCTAACTGCATAGAAAGGAAAATGAATGATATAAACACAACACTAAAAATACAAATGGCTCTTGAACACTAAAAGATTTTTAGTCTCATTTCAAGAAGATATATGCAAATTAAAATTACACTTTGGTACTGTTTTCTGTCTTTTCAGATCATCAAAGAACAAAAAGTCTGTGTTAGAGTGAGAAATAGGTTCACTTACATGTTGCCGAATAGAAACCAGAAAAATGTCTATGACAGTCAATTTAGCAATATCTATCAAAACTTTCTTTTTTTATTATTATGCTTTAAGTTTTAGGGTACATGTGCACAATTTGCATTTTTGTTACATATGTATCCATGTGCCATGTTGGTGTGCTGCACCCATTAACTCATCATTTGGCATTAGGGATATCCCTTAATGCTGTCCCTCACCCCTCCCACCACCCCACAACAGTCCCTGGAGTGTGATGTTCCCATTCCTGTGTCCCTGTGTTCTCATTGTTCAATCCCCACGTATAAGTGAGAACATGAAGTGTTTGGCTATTTGTCTTTACGATAGTTTACTGAGAATGATGGTTTCCAATTTCATCTATGTCCCTACAAAGGACATGAATTCATCATTTTTTATGGCTGCATAGTATTCCATGGTGTATATGTGCCACATTTTCTTAATCCAATCTATCGTTGTTGGACATTTGGGTTGGCTCCAAGTCTTTGCTATTGTGAATAGTGCTGCAATAAACATACGTGTGCATGTGTCTTTATAGCAGCGTGATGTATAGTCCTTTGGGTATATACCCAGTAATGGGATGGCTGGGTCAAATGGTATTTCTAGCTCTAGATCCCCGAGGAAGTGCCACACTGACTTCCACAATGGTTGAACTAGTTTACAGTCTCACCAACAGTTTAAAAGTGTTCCTATTTCTCCACATCGTCTCCAGCATCTGTTGTTTCCTGACTTTTTAATGATGGCCGTTCTAACAGGTGTGAGATGATATCTCATTGTGATTTTGATTTGCATTTCTCTGATGGCCAGTGATGATGAGCATCTTTTCATGTGTTTTTTGGCTGCATAAATGTCTTCTTTTGAGAAGTGTCTGTTCATGTCCTTCACCCACTTTTTGATGGGGTTGTTTGTTTGTTTCTTGTAAATTTGTTTGAGTTCATTGTAGATTCTGGGTATTAGCCCTTTGTCAGATGAGTAGGTTGCGAAAATTTACTCCCATTTTGTAGGTTGCCTGTTCACTCTGATGGTAGTTTCTTTTGCTGAGCAGAAGCTCTTTAGTTTAATTAGATCCCATTTGTCAATTTTGGCTTTTGTTGCCATTGCTTCTGGTGTTTAGACATGAAGTCCTTACCCATGCCTATATCCTGAATGGTATTGCCTAGGTTTTCTTCTAGGGTTTTTATTGTTTTAGGTCTAACATGTAAGTGTTTAATCCATCTAGAATTAATTTTTTTTTGAGACGGAGTGTCGTTCTGTCACCCAGGCTGTAGTGCAGTGGCGTAATCTCAGCTTACTGCAAGCTCCGCCTCCCGGGTTCATGCCACTCTCCTGCCTCAGCCTCTCTGAGTAGCTGGGACTACAGGCGCCCACCACAATGCCTGGCCAATATTTTTTTGTATTTTTAGTCAAGACGGGGTTTCACTGTGGTCTCGATCTCCTGACCTCATGATCCGCCAGCCTCGGCCTCCCAAAGTGCTGGGATTACAAGCATGAGCCACCGCGCCCGGCCGAATTAATTTTTGTATAAGATGTAAGGAAGGGATCCAGTTTCAGCTTTCTACATATGGCTAGCCAGTTTTCCCAGCACCATTTATTAAATAGGGAATCCTTATCCCATTGCTTGTTTTTGTCAGGTTTGTCAAAGATCAGGTAGTTGTAGATACGTGGCATTATTTCTGAGGGCTCTGTTCTGTTCTATGGATCTATGTCTCTGTTTTGGTACCAGTACCATGCTGTTTTGGTTACTGTAGCCTTGTAGTATAGTTTGAAGTCAGGTAGCGTGATGCCTCCAGGTTTGCTCTTTTGGCTTAGGATTCACTTGGCCATGCGGGCTCTTTTTTGGTTCCATATGAAACTTAAAGTAGTTTTTTCCAATTCTGTGAAGAAAGTCATTGATAGCTTGATGAGGATGGCATTGAATCTATACATTACCTTGGGCAGTATGGCCATTTTCAGGATATTGATTCTTCCAACCCATGAGCATGGAATGTTCTTCCATTTGTTTGTATCCTCTTTTATTTCATCAAGCATTGGTTTGTAGTTCTCTTTGAAGAGCCCCTCACATCCCTTGTAAGTTGGATTCCTAGATATTTTATTCTCTTTGATGCAATTGTGAATGGGAGTTCACTCATGAGTTGGCTCTCTGATTGTCTGTTATTGGTGTGTAAGAATGCTTGTGTTTTTTCACGTTGATGTTGTATCCTGAGATTTTGCTGAAGTTGCATATCGGCTTAAGGAGATTTTGGGCTGAGACAATGGGGTTTACTGGATATACAACCATGTCATCTGCAAACAGGGACAATTTGATTTCCCCTTTTCCTAATTGAATACCATTTATTTCTTTCACCTTCCTGATTGCCCTGGCCAGAATTTCCAACACTATGTTGAATAGGAGTGGTGAGAGAGGGCATCCCTGTCTTGTGCCAGTTTTCAAGGGGAATACTTCCAGTTTTTGCCCATTCAGTATGATATTGGCTGTGGGTTGGTCATACATAGCTCTTATTATTTTGAGATACGTCCCATCAATACTAATTTATTGGGAGTTTTTAGCATAAAGGGTTGTTGAATTTTGTCAAAGGCCTTCTCTGCATCTATCGAGATAATCACGTGGTTTTTGTCTTTTGTTCTTTTTATATGCTGCATTTATTGATTTGCATATTTTGAACCAGCCTTGCATCCCAGGGATGAAGCCAACTTGATTATGGTGGATAAGCTTTTTGATGTGCTGCTGGATTCGGTTTGCCAGTATTTTATTGAGGAGTTTTGTACCGATGAAGCTTTTTGATGTGCTGCTGGATTCGGTTTGCCAGTATTTTATTGAGGATTTTTGTACCGATGTTCATCAGGGATATTGGTCATCAGGGATGTTGGTCGAAAATTCTCTTTTTTTTGTTGTGTCTCTGCCAGGCTTTGGTATCAGGTTGATGCTGGCCTCATAAAATGAGTTAGGGAGGATTCCCTCTTTTTGTATTGGTTGGAATAGTTTCAGAAGGAATGGTACCAGCTCCTCCTTGTACCACTGGTAGAATTCGGCTGTGAATCTGTCTGGTCCTGGACTTTTCTTGGTTGTTAAGCTCTTAATTATTGCCTCAATTTCAGAGCCTTTTATTGGTCTATTCAGAGATTCAACTTCTTCCTGATTTAGTCTTGGGATAGTGTATGTGTCGAGGAATTTATCAATTTCTTCCAGATTTTCCGGTTTATTTGTATAGAGGTATTTACAGTATTCTCTGATGGTAGTTTGTATTTGTGTGGGATCAGTGGTGATATACCCTTTATCATTTTTTATTGCATCTATTTGATTCTTCTCTCTTTTCTTCTTTATTAGTCTTGCTAGCAATCTATCAATTTTGTCGTTCTTTTCAAAAAACTAGCTCCTGGATTCACTGATTTTTTGAAGGGTTTTTGTGTCTCTATTTCCGTCAGTTCTGCTCTGATCTTAGTTATCTCTTGCCTTCTGCTAACCTTTGAACGTGTTTGCTATTGCTTCTCTAGTTCTTTTAATTGTGATGTTAGGGTTTCAATTTTAGATCTTTCCTGCTTTCTCTTGTGGGCATTTAGTGCTATAAATTTCCCTCTACACACTGCTTTGAATGTGTCACAGAGATTCTGGCATATTGTGTCTTTGTTCTCATTGGTTTCAAAGAATATCTTTATTTCTGCCTTCATTTCCTTATGTACCCTGTAGTCATTCAGGAGCAGGTTGTTGAGTTTCCATGTAGTTGAGCAGTTTTGAGTGAGTTTTTTAATCCTGAGTTCTAATTTGATTGCACTGTGGTCTGAGAGACAGTTTGTTATAATTTCTGTTCTTTTACATTTGCTGAGGAGTGCTTTACTTCCATCTATGTGGTCAATTTTGGAATAGGTGTAGTGTGGTGCTGAAAAGTGTGTATAGTCTGTTGATTTGGGGTGGAGAATTCTGTAGATGTCTATTAGGTATGCTTAGTGCAGAGGTGAGTTCAATTCCTAGATATCCTCATTAACTTTCTGTCTCTTTGATCTGTCTAATCTTGACAGTGGGGTGTTAAAGTTTTCCATTATTATTGTGTGGGAGTCTAAGTCTCTTTTTAGGTCTCTAAGGACTTGCTTTATGAATCTGGGTGTTCCTGTATTGGGTGCATATATATTTAGGATAGTTAGCACTTCTTGTTGAATTGATACCTTTACCATTATGTAATGGATGGCTTTGTCTCTTTTGGTCTTTGTTGGTTTTAAGTCTGTTTTATCAGAGACTAGGATTGCAACCCCTGCCATTTTCCTTTCCATTTGTTTGATAGATCTTCCTCCATCACTTTATTTTCAGCCCATGTGTGTCCCTGCCCCTGACATGGGTTTCCTGAGTACAGCACACTGTTGGGTTTGACTCTTTATCCAATTTGCCAGTCTGAATCTTTTAATTGGAGAATTTAGCCCATTTACATTTAAGGTTAATATTGTTATGTGTGAATTTGATCCTATCATTATGATGTTAGCTGGTTATTTTGCTCATTAGTTGATGTAGTTTCTTCCTAGCATTGATGGTCTTCACAATTTGGCATGTTTTTGCATTGGCTGGTACTGGTTGTTCCTTTCCATGTTTAGTGCTTCCTTCAGGAGCTCTTTTATGGCAGGCCTGGTGGTGATAAAATCTCTCAGCGTTTGCTTGTCTGTAAAGCATTTTCTTTATCCTTCACTTATGAAGATTAGTTTGGCTGGATATAATATTCTGGGTTGAAATTTCTTTTCTTTAAGAATGTTGAATATTGGCCCCCACTCTCTTCTGGCTTGTAGAGTTTCTGCTGAGAGATCAGCTGTTAGTCTGATGGGCTTCCCTTTGTTGGTAACCTGACCTTTCTCTCTGACTGCCTTTAACATTTTTTCCTTCATTTCAACTTGGTGAATCTGACAATTATGTGTCTTGGAGATGCTTTTCTCGAGGAGTATCTTTGTGGCATTCTCTGTTTTTCCTGAATTTGAATGTTGGCCTGCCCTGCTAGTTTGGGGAAGTTCTCCTTTATAATATCCACCAGAGTGTTTTCCAACTTGGTTCCATTCTCTCCATCGCTTTCAGAAACACCAATCAGACGTAGATTTAGTATTTTCACATATTCCCATGTTTCTTGGAGGCTTTGTTCTTTTCTTTTTATTCTTTTTTCTCTAAATTTCTCTTCTCACTTCTTTCCATTCATTTAATCTTCCATAACTGATACCCTTACTTCCTGTTGATCGAATTGGCTACTGAGGCTTGTGCATTCATCACCTATTTCTCGTGCCATGGTTTTCAACTCTGTCAGGTCCTTTAAGGACCTCTCTGCATTGGTTATTCTAGTTAGCCATTCGTTTAATCTTTTTTCAAGGTTTTTAGCTTCTTTCCCATGGGTTCGAAATTCCTCCTTTAGCTCAGAGAAGTTTGATAGTCTGAAGCCTTCTCTCAACTCGTCAAAGTCATCCTCCATCTAGCTTTGTTCCATTGCTGGTGAGGAGTTGCGTCCTTTTGGAGGAGGAGAGGCACTCTGATATTTAGAATTTTGAGTTTTTCTGCTCTGTTTTTTCCCTATCTTTGTGGTTTTATCTACCTTTGGTCTTTGATGATGGTGAGGTACAGATGGGGTTTTGGTGTGGATCTCCTTTCTGTTTGTTAGTTATCCTTCTAACAGTCAGGACCCTCAGCTGCAGTCTGTTGGAGTTTGCCAGACGTCCACTCCAGACCTGTTTGCCTGGGCATCAGCAGCAGAGGCTGCAGAACAGTGAATATTGCTGAACAGCAAATGATGCTGCCTGATCGTTCCTCTGGAAGTTTTGTCTCAGGGGAGTTCCTGGCTATGTGAGGTGTCAGTCTGCCCTTACTAGGTGATGCCACCCAGTTAGGCTACTCGGGGATCAGGGACCCACTTGAGGAGGTAGTCTGTCCGTTCTCAGATCTCAGGCTGTGTGCTGAGAGAACCACTACTCTCTTCAAAGCTGTCAGACAGGGACATTTAAGTCTGCAGAGGTTTCTGCTGCCTTTTGTTTGGCTATGCCCTGCCCCCAGAGGTGGAGTCTACAGAGGCAGGCAGGCTTCCTTGAGCTGCAGTGGGTTCCACCCAGTTCGAGTTTCCCAGACACTTGTTTACCTACTGAAGCCTCAGCAATGGCAGGCACCCCACCCCGATCCTCTCTGCTATCTTCAGTTTGATCTCTGACTGCTGTGTTAGCAATGAGTGAGGCTCCATGTGCGTAGGACCCTCTGAGCCAGGCGCGGGATATAATCTCCTTCTGTGCCATTTGCTAACACCATCAGAAAAGCACAGCATTAGGGTGGGAGTGACCTGATTTTCCAGGTGCTGTCTGTCATTGGCTAGGAAAACGAATTCCCCGACCCCTTGTGCTTCTCGGGTGAGGTGATGAGTTGCCCTGCTTAGGCTCAGGCTTGGTGCACTGCACCAAATGTCCTGCACCCACTGTCCAACAATCACTAATGAGATGAACCCGGTACTTCATTTGGAAATGCAGAACTCATTCGTTTTCTGCATCATTCACGCTGGGAGCTGTAGACTGGGGGTGTTCCTATTCAGCCATCTTGGCTCCACCACACAGAGCAATTTCTCATAAATCCCTTTCGCATGGTAGGTGTGGTAGGGGATAGGGGCTGAGCAGAGTGGGAAGGTCTGCAGAGGGTATTTCTAGAGGCTGAGACCTGGGAGCCCAACCTCACCCCTTCCTGTCTTTAGCCCTTTCTCTGTGATGGCCATGCAGGCACCTTGTGCTCCACCTGCCTAGGGTGTGGGCCAAAACTGGGCTGTCACAGATGCAGCCTGCAGTCCTCAGGGTGGCCCTATGGCTGGCTGTTCAGACACTTGCCTATGGTCCACCGTGTGCCTGCCCTGTGTGGGGCATGGGACGTGTGCCCATGCACAACCCAGGGCCTCCTCTAGTGACCCTCGGTGGATTTCCACAGGGTCTGGTGTGAGGAGGTCTCAGAAAATACTTTAGGGCTGACTGAAGCAGGGCCCAAGATGGACACTGCTCCAATGCCCCACTTGGGAGAGGACTCTCCTGAATTATGGAGATCCAGTCTCTTCAGAGGGTTGTGATCCAGGCACAGGTACAGTGGCTGCACTATGCCGCGATCACGCAGCAGGCCAATGATTGTGAGCCTCTCCTTCCAGTGCTTTGGTCCTAGGGTTGCCCCCAGGGTAACTACGGTGTCTGACTTCCCACTTGAGGACCTAAGCCTTGCTGGTCAGGGGGCACTGGGCCTTGCTGGTCAGGGGGCACCAGGACTCTGAGGCCTGTGTCTCCCAGTGTCATGTGGGCCTGGTCTCTGTGGCATTTGGGTTTTGGGGACTTTGGAGAGTGGGAGGCAGACGAGTTCATAACCAGTCTTTTGGCTTGGGAGCCAGAAAGCGTGGATGCTCAATACAGACAATCTCAGGAGGATGTGGCCTTCCTGCCTCCTAGCATCCATTTCCTTTCTTGAGATGGGCACAGCTGCCCTCTGAGCAGGTTCTTTACTCATTCTCCAGCCCCTCCAGCCGGGGCAGCCGGCCCTGCCCCCACTCCCTGGGCAGAGGCCTTGACTATGCCAATGCAAATGCCTGCTTCAGGTCCCTGGCTGGCCGACAAGATCTGCCAGGCCTTTTGCTGTTCCTTAGGGGCCTGGAGGCTGGGTAGGGTGGGGCTAAGGCCAGCCACCTTCTTGCTGCCTTTGGAACTGAGATGGAACTGAGATGGAACCTAAGTAGGAAGGGAAGAGCTGGTGGGTGCTCATGGCTTCATGGAGCCCTGTGGTATCCACATCTGCCCTAGCTCCTTCCTGCCTATGTACATCGGTACAGCTCGGCTTAAACCAGTTTGGGTTGTAGTTTCTGTCATTTGCAATTCCAACAATTGTAGCAGACGTACCCTCTGAGCCTCAGCTTCCACCCTTCATGAATTGGGGAGAGGCTTTTCATTGATTGGCAGCACCAATAGACAAGCCAAACCTCACCCAGGCCAACCCTCCCTGGGGTGGAAAATTCCTGCTGACACCAGACTCCCTGGGGCGGTCCTCAAAGAAGGAGATCAGCAAGTGCCTGAGTCCTGGGCTGTGCCTGAGCCCTGGTGATTCAGGTTTTGAGTGTTTCTGTCTGGGGGCAGCCCTGGTCTTGCTGAGAGGCAGTGTGGCCACAGCTAAGAGGTTCGGGGAGGCAGCCAGGGCTGAATCCTACACAGATTGAACATGAGTCTGTAGCCCACTCACCACACAGCGGTGGCTCACTTAAACTTGGATGACAATAGCAGCTACCTGTCGGGGCCCAGGAAGACACTGCCCAGGTGTGGCCTTTCTCCTTCCCTCGGTAGAAGGTGTTGGGGATCTCTGTCCACTGAGGTCCTTGATTTTCACACCTGTGAGGTGAAGTTCCCAGCACAGGGGAACAGAACCCCTTCAGGGTCCACGTGGGCCTGGGCCTTACTCACATCCTCCTGGGAGCGGCCTGGGGCTGAGGGCTTTGAGAGCCACTGGAGAAGAGTAAATAATACTCCAGGCCTAGGGAGAGGAAAAGCCTAAACAGGGTGCACTGGATGGCAAAATTCCATTCTATTTTTTGGCTTCAAGACTAGAATGGTCAGCCTGGCTGATGTAGCCCATTCATCCTCTCCCTCAGCTCTGGCCCCACTGTCCATGGCCACAGGCTTCAGCTTATGCAGCTCCTCCTAGGAAGTTCCCTATCAGGATCTCATCCTTTAGGCACCTGGAAATCAAGGCCGCCCACACAGCCCCAGGGCCCCGGGCTCACTGGGCCCCAAGAGATTCAGAGCTATGGGGTATGGGACACATGTTCACAGGCAGCCAGACAGAAAAGGGGCTCGACATGGCTGTGGATCTCCCGGGAGCTGAGACGTGTCAGGACACAGGCACGCTGGGTGGGAACTGGAGTCTTGGGCTGCTGGGCCTCCCACCCCCAGGGTGTGAGCTCAGCACACATTTCATGGCTCTTGTCCACACAGGAGAACTGGCTCAGATTCCTCCCAATGGAGCAGCTGGAAAATCTCTCTCAGCAGGGTCCAAGGCAGGACCCCCAAAGAGGCTGCCTCCAGAAACTGCTGAGAAATGAGGTCCAGGGGCCCTGAGCCCTGAGCCCTGACCGGCACTGTCAGAGCAAAGTCAAGGCTGGGCTAAGATCCCCGTCCCCTTCTTTCAAGGGTGGACATGAGACGCCGTCTCTCCTTGCCTCCATTTCCTCTCCTGTAGAGTGACTGTGGGAGTAAATGACTTTATGTACGTGGGCTAAGCAGTTTGGAGGCACTGAGCTCTTGCGATGTGGATGTTCTTGTTGAAGGAAGGGCTTTTACAACGGCCACTGCTGCAGGACCCTCAGCGTCCCCATACACCATCCTTCCAGAAAGATCAACTCTGGCCATATCTCAGCACCAGACACCCCAAAGGGCCTGCCCAGTAGGAGCTAGAGTCACACCCCCACCCTGCATGACAAGGGACCCTCTTTGAGAAGACCTTGCTCAGTGAAGCAGAGGGGTCAGGATGCAGTGACTGGGGGAAGATGATGGCTGGGGCACCTCTGTTCAAGAAGGCGTCCTTAGTCCATCTGCAGCAGGGTCATATCACTGTCATGAGTGGACCCTGTGCAGAGCTGGCATGCCCAGTCCTCAAAGGAGCTTCCCCTGGCTATAGCGCACCTTGGCCAGCTTGCCTTAAGCATGCACTCGCCTCGAACAACTGGGGGGACCTCATGGGTGCTGGGATTAGGAGCCCACCTTGCATGTGACACCCAGCCCCTGCCAAAGGATGAGGCCGCTCTGTTGCAGAGGGAGGAGGGTGAAGGACGCGCCTGCAGGTTGGCCACAAATAAAGCTCTTGGCAGGACAGCCCCACCCAAGGTAGCAATTCACCAGACAATTGACAGCCCAGGTGTGGATATTTTTAGTCTGTGACCTTCCATCCACTCTTATCTGGGTGGTAATGTCCAAATGTTTTACAAGTATATTACCAGAAAGAATTATTCCCACTGGGCAGCCATTTGTGAGAAGGTGTTAGAAAAATGTTGCTTTTCATCCCTTCATCCTTACCATGAACAGAGGACCAGGCAAACTGGCTTCTGAAGCTTTGGTAGGGTGTAGGCTGAGGAGGGACCTAGTGGACCCCCCAAACCTCCCTGCTGCAGGAGCTGCTTCCTTGAATGGAGAGCCCAGAGTAAGTAAGCAGCACGGACGCTAGAGCTTTTGGAACTCCTGCCACAGTGGGTTCCAGACAGAAGGGCTCCGCTCCATCTCTCTTGGAGGGTGATCCAGCAGCAGCCAGGGCAGGGGTTGCTCCCCTTCCTCAAAATGTGCTGGAACCCCCCCCCCCTTTAGGAATTGGCTAAAGGAGAGCTGTCTGTCCTGTCCCTGTTAGAGAAGGGCTGGCAATGCAGGGTCTGACAAGATGGGGCCCCCAGAATCGTGGAGGCAGGAGTCAGCAGGATGAGAGGGGTTCCCTTAGCCTGTGCTTCTTCTAGATGGATGGTACAGGCCAACCTGTATTCCAGCCCCAGCCCAGGGAACGCACTGTCTGGAGGACTAGGGTAGCAGCCTGGGGATGGAGCATTCTGCCCTCCAACAGAGGCACATGAGGCGTCTCTGAGGAGAGCTAGATGGGCCAGTGGGTCACCTCAATAACCCTCACCCAGCCAGGAGAGCCAAGGCATGTCACCTGGAATGACTGGCTCTCCAATGGCCAGCTGGCCACCCTATCCTGCAGGTGGTCAAGAAAGATTTGACCCTGGCCAGAAAGGAAGATGCTGGCAGGGCCCTGGGCTGAGGACAGCAAGGACATAACACACTTACCTGGGCAGGACCCACACACAGAGACTCCTGGAGAGGCACAGGGCCTGTCACCAAGATGAACAATCTCTGGGGATTGTGTCCCTGAGGACTGGCTGTGTGGGTGGACTGTGTGAGCTGCCCCAACATGCCACCCAGAAAGTGGAAATGGCCTTGGAAAGCGGTAGCAGGGAAGCCCCTCCTCGGTGGCTTATTCTCCACCTGCCTCCCTCTGCTCCTGGCAGCCCTGCCCCATCTCCATTTTCAACCCCACCTGTGTCTGCCTGGAGGGTGGCATGGCTAGCTTTAGTATTTCCTTCTGCAGCTCAGTGATGGGCTCCAGCCGCCCTCACCATGCCTCAGAACCTGAGACCCTTAGGGAAGGACAGGACATGCTGCAAACACAAACCCAGTGTGAGAGGGTCCTCAGGCCACAGAGGTCACAGATAGGGGTCTACAGACTCCAATTCTGATTTCCTGACCAGGATTCAACCATCAGCATGCTCTTTAACTTTATTAAGTCTTGTTGTTCCCATCTGTGACATGGGGAAGTCACCCACCTTAGAGGTTTTGTGTAGCAATAAATGAATATGATTAAAGTGCCTTTCCTGGTGCTACATATAAAGCCAGGCATGAGTCCTCTTGCAGCTGCCCCCCATGTCCAGGTCCTAGAGGGTAGCCTGGACCCTGACATTGGGCCGGGGCTCAACAATGCCTGGATGCCAGGCTCCCCTGGAGATACTGGGACCCTGGCCTTGGTCTGGACAGAAGGTGTTGCTGCGGCATTTGGAGATGACCCCATGGGTGAGGACTGGGGCCTATGTGGCCCTGTGAAGGGGTGCACCCTAAGGTGGGGCTTGGGCACCCGGGCTGAGAGGGTACAGGATGGACGGGCCGGCAGGTCAAATCCAAGACCACTCTCCACCATGCTTTGAAAAAACCCCTCACCCTCCATCTGCAGACTCAGCTCTGCATATTTAAGACACTAACGGGCCCCTATTTAAAAAAATGATATTTTGCTTGCACACTCAAGACTCTTCATCCAACATCAGTAGGGAATAAAAAATCTCTTATTTGGAAACAGCACATAGGGGAGGCAATGTCACATCATTCTCAGTAAACTAGCAAAGACAAAAAACCAAACACTGCATGTTCTCACTCATAGGTGGAAATTGAACAATGAGAACTCATGGACACAGGAAGGGGAACATCACACTCTGGAGACTGCTGTGGGGTGCGGGGAGGGGGGAGGGACAGCATTAGGAGATATACCTAATGCTAAAAGAAGAGTTAATGGGTGCAGCAAACCAACATGGCACATGGATACATATGTAACAAACCTGCACATTGTGCACATGTACCCTAAAACCTAAAGTATAATAATAAAATTAAAAAAAAAAGACAAAGAAAATTTATCATTGTTCCACAACCTACACATCCTCTGGGAGTTATTGTTTTAAAATGCAACATGTACTGTTAGTTTAAATCATCCCAACTGTGATAAAAAACTTTAAATCTTCCATAAACCTTCGCATTTGGACCACTTGCAGATGACAGTAAATCTATCAGGTGAGAGGAGAGTCAACACTCAGTGGAGGTGAAACAAAATGAAGTAACAAAAACCTAGATTGTAGGCTAACACCTCCCACCATCCCCCTCAGAATGTGGCAGCTGAACAAGGAGACATGGCAGGCCTGGCCACAGTGCCCAGTGGGGCTTCCCACCTTAGCTTTAAGGATACTGCACACTTGGGGCCAGTGTCCACCTGGGGCCTTGGGGTAAACCTAAGATCTGTGTCCACCTGTGGCCTAGGGGTCAACCTAAGACCTGTATTTCCCTTGGGACCTGATGTCCACCTGAAGACTGGAGTTCATCTGTGGCCTACTGTCCACCTGGGGCCTGAGGTCACTAGGGGCCTAGGTACCCTTCTGGGGCCTGGTGCCCACTTGTCCCTGATTTCTACCTGGATCCTGGGTAGCCATATACCATAAGCCTGGTTACCTTCCTGGGGTCTGGTGTCCATCTGGGGCCTGAGAGTCAACCCGGGGCCTAATATACACCTGGAGTTCAGTGTCCACCCGGGGCTTGAGTTCTTGAGGAGCCTGGTCTTTACCTGGGGCCTGTATCTCTGTGTGTGTGTGTGTGTGTGTGTGTGTGTGTGTGTGTGTGTGTGTCTGTGTCTGTGTGTCTGTGTGTGTGTATGTGCATGTGTGTAATCTCACTTTCTATATAGTTTTGAAAAATAACTCTCTGGGTTTTTTTTTGTTATCATTGTTCTTATGCAGTTAAGTTTCAAGTAAATGGACACATTGATTTGTTTCTGTCTTCTCATTTTTTCTTGTCATCGTGCTTCATTTGCTTTATTATTTCTGTTCATCACCATTTGAAGGGTCAATCACAGGATACCAAAAATGACTTTATAAGGAACAGTGGTAAAGAAAAATTGACCAGAAAAATATGAAAATCTGTAACAGAAATATAATTAAAAGTATAACTTTGAAATTTTAATTTAAACAAATAGGATAGGGAAAATAGGTGGAAAATTAATTTTAATTAGTTCTTTAGTTAACTAGTACCGAAATATTGAAAGACAAAAGTAAAAATGCTGAAAAAAGTATAAATAACATGGTCAATAAGCTTTATCTAAAAGTATACAAATGTACATTCAACAAAAAAATATAAATTTAGTCATGTTTTCAAACGTAGGTCATGAATTAGACAACCAAGGAGTAATCAATGCCTTCTAAATAACCAACATCATATTGTATTCCTCAAAGCCAGCACCAATTGGAGGTATATTTCTAACTTTAAGTATGTTTTTTAGAGAAAACTGAAAATCTAATTAAACGACTAAATCATCCACCTGAAAACCTAGAAAAAGCATAAAGTAAACAAAAAGCATAACAAATTTAAGAAATATAAACTACTTAAAGAAATAACGTAAGACAAAAATTAAAATAAGAAAATAATTTTTGATATTAGCAGCAACACTAATTAAGAACATGAGGTAAATAAATGAAACACAGAATTTTGAAAAAGATATTACTAGAGATGTAACAGAGATAAAAAAATTTGGTCTTAAAATAGCAGGAAAAAAGGTTTATTCCTGTTCTTTTCACAAATTCCTCCAAACTATCAAAGATACACAGAAA
>NW_026652976.1:0-18882 GCF_009828535.3 Hylobates moloch
CTCAGAGGAGTACCCGGTTGAATGAGGTGTCAGTCTGTCCCTACTGGGGGGGTGCCTTCCAGTTAGGCTGCTCAGGGATGAGGGACCCACTTTAGGAGGCAGTCTGCTGTTCTCAGATCTTTAGCTGAGTGCTGGGAGAACCACTACTCTCTTCAAAGCTGTCAGTCAGACAGGGACCTTTAAGTCTGTGGAGGTTCTTGCTGAGTTTTTGTTTGTCTGTGCCCTGCCCCAGAGGTGGAGCCTAAAAAGGCAGGCAGGCCTCCTTGAGCTGTGGTGGGCTCCACCCTGTTCGAGCTTCCTGGCTGCTTTGTTTACGTAAGCAAGCCTGGGCAATGGCGGGCGCCCTTCCCCCAGCCTCGCTGCCGCCTTGCAGCTTGATCTCAGACTGCTGTGCTAGCAATCAGCGAGACTCCGTGGGCACAGGACCCTCCGAACCAGGTGCGGGACACAATCTCCTAGTGTGCCGTTTTCCAGGCCCATTGGAAAAGCGCAGTATTGGGGTGAGACTGACCCGATATTCCAGGTGCCGTCAGTTTCCCCTTTCTTTGACTAGGAAAGGGAACTCCCTGACCCCTTGCGCTTCCCGAGTGAGGCAGTGCCTCGCCCTTCTTCGGCTCGCGCACAGTGCGTTTCACCGACTGTCCTGAACCCACTGTTAGGCACTCCCTAGTGAGATGAAACCGGTACCTCAAGCAGAAATGCAGAAATCACCCGTCTTCTGTGTCTCTGGGGCTGGGAGCTGGAGATCGGAGCTGTTCCTATTCGGCCATCTTGGCTCCACCTCCTTCAGTGTAGTTTTTTTTTGAAGTTATTCCTTTTTCCACTATAGGCCCCTTAGCGCTCCGAATGTCCCCTTGCAGTTTCTACAGAAAGTGTGTTTCATAACTGCTCAATCAAAAGTTAGCTTCAACTCTGTTAGTTGAATGCACAGAACAGAAAGAAGTTTCACAGAATGCTTCTGTGTAGTTTTTATTTCAAGATATTCCTTTTTCCAATATAGGCCCCTTAGCGCTCAGTATGTCACCTTGCAGTTTCTACAGAAAGAGTGTTTCATGACTGCTCTATCAAAAGTATGCTCAAATCTTTTAGTTGAATGCACGGAACAGAAAGAAGTTTCACAGAACGGTTCTGTGTAGTTTTTATTGCAAGATATTCCTTTTTCCATTATAGACAGCTTAGTGCTCCGAATATCCCCTAGCAGTTTCTACAGAAACAGTGTTTCAGAACTGCTCAATCAAAAGTAAGCTTCAACCCTGTTAGTTGAATGCACAGAAGAGAAAGAAGTTTCACAGAATGCTTCAGTGTAGTTTTATTTGAAGATATTCCTTTTTCCACTATAGGAGCCACAGCGCTCCGAATGTCCTCTTGCAGTTTGTACAGAAACAGTTTTTCAGAACTGCTCAATCAAAAGTTAGCTTCAACCTTGTTAGTTGAATGCACAGAACAGATAGAAGTTTCACAGAATGCTTCTGTGTAGTTTTTATTTGAAGATCTTCCTTTTTCCACTATATTCCACTTAGCGCTCCGTATCTCCCCATGCAGTTTCTAAAGAAAGTTTCATAACAGCTCTATCAAAAGTAAGCTTCAACACTGTTAGTTGAATGCACAGAACAGAAAGAAGTTTCACAGATTTTATCTGTGTAGTTTTTATTTGAAGATATTCCTTTTTCCACTATAGGCCCCTCACCGTTTCCAATGTCCCACTGCAGTTTCTACAGAAAGAGTGTTTCATAACTGCTCTATCAAAAGTAAGCTTCAACTCTGTTAGTTGAATGCACAGAACAGGCAGAAGTTTCACAGAATGCTTCTGTGCAGTTTTTATTTGAAGATATTGCTTTTTCCACTATAGGCCCCTTAGCGCTCTGAATGTCCCCTTGCAGTTTCTTCAGAAAGAGTGTTTCAAAACTGTTCAATCAAAAGTAAGCTTCAACTCTGTTAGTTGAATGCACAGAACAGAAAGAAGTTTCACAGAATGCTTCTGTGTAGTTTTTATTTGAAGATATTCCTTTTTCCACTATAAGCCCCTTCGAGCTCCGAATGTCAACTTGCAGTTTCTACAGAAAGAGTGTTTGAAAACTGCTCAATCAAAAGTAAGCTTCAACTCTGTTACTTGAATGCACAGAACAGAAAGAAGTTTCACCGAATGCTTCTTTGTAGATTTTACTTGAAGATATTCTTTTTCCACTATAGGCCCCATAGCGCTCTGAATGTCCCCTTGCAGTTTCTACAGAAAGTTTCATAACTGCTCTATCAAAAGTAAGCTTCAACTCTGTTAGTTGAATTCACAGAACAGAAAGAAGTTTCACAGAGTGCTTCTGTGTAGTTTTTATTTGTAGATATTCCTTTTTGCACTGTAGGCACCTTAGGACTCCGAACGTCCACCTGCAGTTTCTACAGAAAAAGGGTTTCAGAACTGCTTAATCAAAAGTAAGCTTCAACTCTGGTGGTTGAATGTACAGATCAGAAAGTAGTTTTGCAGAATGCTTCTGTGTAGTTTTTATTTGAGGTTATTCCTTTTTCCACAACAGGCCCCTTAGCGCTACGAATGTCCACTTGCAGTTCTTACAGAATGTGTTTCAGAACTGCTCATTCAAAAGTTAGCTTCAACTCTGTTAGTTGAATGCACAGATCAGGAAGAAGTTTCTTAGAATGCTTCTCTGTAGTTTTTATTTAAAGGTATTCCTTTTTCCACTATAGGCCGCTTAGTGCTCCGAATGTCCATTTGCAGTTTCTACAGAAAGAGTGTTTCACAACTGCTCAACCAAATGAAAGTTTCACCTGTGTTAGTTGAATGCACAGAAGAGAAAGAAGTTTCACAGAATGTTTCTGTGTAGTTTTTATTTGAAGTTTTTCCTTTTTCAACTATAAGCCCCTTAGCGCTCAGAATATCCCCTTGCAGTTTCTAGAGAAAGAGTGTTTCATAACTGCTCAATCAAAAGTAAGCTTCAACTATCTTAGGTGAATGCACAGAACAGGAAGAAGTTTCACAGAATGCTTCTGAGTAGTTTTATTTGAAGATATTCCTTTTTCCACTATAGGCCCTTGAGCGCTCCGAATGTCCACCTGCAGTTTTACAGAAAGAGTGTTTCAGAACTGCTCAATCAAAATTAAGGTTCAACTCTGTTAGTTGAATGCAGAGAACAGAAATTGGTTTCACAGAATGCTTCTGTGTAGGTTTCATTTGAAGATAATTCTTTTTCCACTATAGGCCCCTTAGTGCTCCGAATGTCCACTTGTAGTTTCTACAGAAAGAGAGTTTCAGAACTGCTCTATCAAAAGAAAGCTCAACTCTGTTAGTTGAATGCACAGAACAGAAAGAAGTTTCACCGAATACTTCTGTCTAGTTTTTATTTGAAGTTATTCCTTTTTCCACTATAGGCCCCTTAGCACTCCGAATGTCCCCATGCAGTTTCTACAGAAGCAGTTTTTCAGAACTGCTCAATCAAAAGTTAGCTTCAACTCTGTTAGTTGAATTCACAGAACAGAAAGAAGTTTCACAGAATGCTTCTGTGTAGATTTAATTTGAAGATATTCCTTTTTCCACTATAGGTCCCAAAGCGCTCTGAATGTCCCCTTGCAGTTTCTACAGAAAGAGTGTTTCAGAACTGCTCTATCAAAAGTAAGATTCAACTCTGTTAATTGAATGCACAGAACATAAAGAAGTTTCACAGAATTCTTCTGTGTAGTTTTTATTTGAAGATATTCCTTTTTCCAATATAGGCCCCTTAGCGCTCAGTATGTCCCCATGCAGTTTCTTCAGAAAGAGTGTTTCATAACTGCTCTATCAAAAGTAAGCTCAACTCTTTTAGTTAAATGCACGGAACAGAAAGAAGTTTCACAGAATGATTCTGTGTAGTTTTTATTTGAAGATATTACTTTTTCCACTATAGACAGCTTAGTCCTCTGAATATCCCCTTGAAGTTTCTACGGAAACAGTGTTTCAGAAATGTTCAATCACAAGTAAGCTTCAACTCTGTTAGTTGAATGCACAGAACAGAAAGAAGTTTCACAGAATGCTTCTGTGTAGTTTTATTTGAAGATATTCCTTTTTCCACTATAAGCCCCTTAATTCTCCGAATGTCCACTTGCAGTTTGTACAGAAACAGTTTTTCAGAACTGCTCAATCAAAAGTTAGCTTCAACCTTGTTAGTTGAATGCACAGAACAGTTAGAAGTTTCACAGAATGGTTCTGTGTAGTTTTTATTTGAAGATCTTCCTTTTTCCACTATAGGCCCCTTAGCGCTCCGTATGTCCCCATGCAGTTTCTACAGAAAGTTTCATAACTGCTCCATCAAAAGAAAGCTTCAACTCTTTTAGTTGAATGCACAGAACAGAAAGAATTTCCCCGAATGCTTCTGTGTAGTTTTTATTTGAAGACATTCTTTTTCCACTATAGGCCCCTTAGCGCTCTGAATGTGGCCCTTGCAGTTTCTACATAAAGTTTCATAACTGCTCTATCAAAAGTAAGCTTCAACTCTGTTAGTTGATTCACAGAACAGAAAGAAGTTTCACAGAATGCTTCTGTGTAGTTTTTATTTGAAGGTATTCCTTTTTCCACTATAAGCCCCTTCGCGCTCCGATTATCCACTTGCAGTCTCTACAGAAAGAGTGTTTGAAAACTGCTCAATCAAAAGTAAGCTTCAACTATGTTAGTTGAATGCACAGAAGAGAAAGAAGTTTCACAGAATGCTTCTGTGTAGTTTTTATTTGAAGATATTCCTTTTTCCATTATAGGCCCCGTAGTGCTCCGAATGTGCCCTTGCAGTTTCTACAGAAAGAGTTTTTCAGAACTGCTCAATCAAAAGGAAGCTCAAATCTCTTAGCTGAATGCAGAGATCAGAAAGAAGTTTAGCAGAATAATTCTGTGTAGTTTTTATTTGATCTTATTCATTATTCCACTGTAGCCCCCTTAGCGCTCAGAATGTCCCCTTGCTGTTTCTACAGAAAGACTGTTTCATAACTGCTATATCAAAAGAAATTTTCAAATATTTTAGTTGAATGCACGGAACAGAAAGAAGTCTCACAGAATGTTTCTGTGTAGTTTTCATTTGAAGATATTCCTTTTTCCACTATAGACAGCTTAGTACTCCGAATATCCCTTTGCAGTTTCTACAGAAAGAGTGTTTCAGAACTGCCCAATCAAAAGTAAGCTTCAACTCTGTTAGTTGAATGCACAGAACAGAAAGAAGTTTCACAGAATGCTTCTGTGTAGTTTTTATTTGAAGATATTCCTTTTTCCACTGTAGGCTCCTAAGCGCTTCGAATGTCCCATTTCAGTTTCTACAGAAAGAGTGTTTCAGAACTGCTCAATCCAAAGAAAGTTTCACCTGCCTTAGTTGAATGCCTAGAACAGAAATAAGTTTCACAGAATGCATCTTTGTAGTTTAGATTTGAAGATATTCCTTTTTCCACTATAAGCCCCTCCGCACTCCGAGTGTCCACTTGCAGTTTCTACAGAAAGATTATTTCAAAACTGCTCAATCAAAAGTAAGCTTCAACTCTGTTAGTTGAATGCACAGAACAGACAGAAGTTTCACAGAATGCTTCTGTGTAGCTTTTATTTGAAGTAATTTCTTTTTCCACTATAGGCCACTTCGTGCTCCGAATGTCCACTTGCAGTTTCTACAGAAAGAGTTTTTCAAAACTGCTCAATCAAAAGTAAGGTTCACCCCCGTTAGTTGAATGCACAGAAAATAAAGATGTTTCACAGAATGCTTCTGTGTATTTTTTATTTAAGGATATTCCTTTTTCCACTATAAGCCCCTTAGAGCCCAGAATGTCCACTTGCAGTTTCTACAGAAAGACTGTTTCAGAACTGCTCTATCAAAAGTAAGCTTCAAATCTGTTATTTGAATGCACAGAACAGAAAGAAGTTTCACAGAATGCTTCTGTGTAGTTTTTATTTGAAGTTATTCCTTTCTCCACTAAAGGTCCCTTGGCGCTCTGAATGTCCACTTGCAGTTAATTCAGAAAGAGTGTTTCAGAACTGCTCAATCAAAAGTAAGCTTCAACACTGCTACTTGAATGCACAGATGAGAAAGGACATTCGCAGAATGCTTTTGTGTAGTTTTTATTTGAAATTATTACTTTTTCCACTGTAGGCCCCTTAGCGCTCGGAATGTCCACTTGCAGTATCTACAGAAAGACTGTTTCAGAACTGTTCAATCAAAAGTAAGGTTCAATTCGGCTAGTTGCATGCACAGAAAAGAAAGAAGTTTCACAAAATGCTTCTGTGTAGTTTTTATTTGAAGATATTCCTTTTTCCATTGTAGGCCCTTTAGCTATCCGAATGTCTACTTGCAATTTCTACAGAAACAGTTTTTCAGAACTGCTCAATCAAAAGTAAGCTTCAACTCTGTTAGTTAAATCCACAGATCAGAAAGAAGTTTCCCAGAATTCTTCTCTGTA
This sequence comes from Hylobates moloch, assembly GCF_009828535.3. Lineage (NCBI taxonomy): Eukaryota > Metazoa > Chordata > Mammalia > Primates > Hylobatidae > Hylobates > Hylobates moloch. The sequence continues at coordinate 6,409 of NW_026652976.1, forward strand.
GTTTTTATTTGAAGTTATTCCTTTTCCACTATAGGCCTCTTGGCGCTCTGTATGTCCCCCTGCAGTTTCTACAGAAAGAGCGTTTCAGAACAGCTCAATCAAAAGTAAGCTTCAACTCGGTTTGTTGAATGCACAGAACAGAAAGTAGTTTCACAGAATGCTTCTGTGTAGTTTTTATTTTAAAATATTTCTTTTTCCACTAGAGGCCCCTAAGCACTCCGAAAGTCCCATTGCAGTTTGTGCAGAAAGAGTGTTTAGGAACTGCTCAATCAAAAGTAAGCTTCCACTCCTTTAGTTTAATGCACAGAACAGAAATCAGTTTCACAGAATACTTCTGTGTAGGTTTTATTTCAAGATATTCCTTTTTCCTCTATAGGCCCCTTAGTGCTCCCAATGTCGCCTTGCAGTTTTTACAGAAACAGTGCTTCAGAACTGCTCAATCAAAAGTAAGGTTCAACTCTGTTAGTTGAACGCACGGGACAGAAAGAAGTTTCACAGAATAATTCTGTGTAGTTTTTATTTGAAGATATTGCTTTTTCCACTCTAGGCCCCTTTGCGCTCTGAATGTCCACTTGCAGTTTCTACAGAAAGAGTGTTTCAGAACTGCTCAATCAAAAGTAAGCCTGAAATCTGTCAGTTGAATGCACAGATCTGAAAGAAGTTTCGCAGAATGCTTCCATGTAGTTTTTATTTGAAGTTTTTCCTTTTTCCACTATAGGCCCCTAGGCGTTCCGAATGTCCACTTGCAGTTTCTACAGAAAGAGTGTTTCAGAACTGCTCAATCAAATGCAAGCTTCAAATCTGCTAGTTGAATGCACAGATCAGATAGGACTTTTGCAGAATGCTTCTGTGTAGTTTTTATTTGAAGTTATTCCTTTTTCCACTTTAGGACACTTAGCCCTCCGAATGCCCACTTGCAGTTTCAGGACAAAGAGTGTTTCAGAACTGCTCAAAGTTAGGTTCAGTTCCATTAGTTGAATGCACAGAACAGAAAGAAGATTCACAGAATGCTTATGTGGAGTTTTTATTTGAAGATATTCGTTTTTCCACTATTGGCCCTTTAGCGCTCCGAATGTCCCGTTGCTGTTTCTACAGTAACAGTGTTTCAGAACTGCTCAATCAAAGGTAACATTCATCTCTGTTAGTTGAATGCACAGAAGAGAAAGAAGTTTTACAGAATGCTTCTGAGTAGTGTTTATTTGAAGTTATTCCTTTTTCCACTATAGGCCCCTTGGCGCTCCGTATATCCCCTTGCAGTTTCTACAGAAAGAGTGTTTCAGAACTGCTCAGTCAAAAGTAAGTTACAACTCTGTTAGTTGAATGCACACAACAGAAAGAAGTTTCACATAATACTTCTGTGTAGTTTTTATTTGAAGATATTGCTTTTTGCACTATGGGCCCCTTAGTGCTCTGAATGTGCCCTTGCAATTTCTACAGAAAGAGTGTTTCAGAACTCCTCAATCAAAAGTAAGCTTCAACTCTGTTAGGAGAATGCAGAGAACACAAATAAGTTTCACCGAATGCTTCTGTGTAGTTTTTATTTGAAGATGTTCCTTTTTCCACTATAGGTCCCTTAGCGCTCCGAGTGTACCCTTGCAGTTTTTACAGTAAGAGTGTTTCAGAACTGCTCAATCAAAAGTAAATTTCAACTCTGCTACTTGAATGCACAGATCGGAAAGTACCTTCACAGAATGCTTTTTTGTAGTTTTTATTTGAAGTTATTCCTTTTTCCACTATAGGCCCCTTACCCCTCAGAATGTCCACTTGCAGTTTCTACAGAAAGAGTGTTTCAGAATCGCTCGACCCAATGTAAGTTTCAACTCTGTTAACTGAATGCACAGATCAGAAAGAAGTTTCACAGAAACTTTCTGGGTAGTTGTTATTTGAAGGTATTCCTTTTTCCACTGTAGGCCCCTTAGCTCTCTGAATGTCCACTTGCAGTTTCTACAGAAATAGTGTTTCAGAACTGCTCAACGAAAAGTAAGGTTCAAATATGTTGACTGCACCAAACAGAAAGAAGTTTCACAGAATGCTTCTGTGTAGATTTTATTTGAGGATATTACTTTTTCCACTGTAGGCCCCTTAGCGCTCCGAATGTCCTCTTGCAGTTTCTACAGAAATAGATTTTCAGAACTGCAAAATCAAAAGTAAGCTTCAACCATGTTAGTTGAATGCACACAACAATAAGTATTTTCATAGACTGTTTCTGTGTAGTTTTTATTTGAAGATATTCCTTTTTCCACTATAGGCCCCTTAGCGCTCCGAATGTCCCCTTGGGGTTTCTACAGAACGAGTGTTTCAGAACCGCTCAATCAAAAGTAAGCTTCAGCTCTGTTAGTTGAATGCACAGAACAGAATTAATTTTCACAGAATGCTTCTGTGTAGCTTTTATTTGAAGATATTCCTTTTTCCACTATAGGCCCCATAGATGTCTGAATGTTCACTTGCAATTTCTACAGAAAGACTGTTTCAGAACGGCTCAATCAAAAGTAAGCTTCATCTCTGTTAGTTGAATGCACAGAACAGAAAGAGGTTTCACAGAATACGTTTGTGTAGTTTTTATTTGAAGATATTTCTTTTTCCACTATTGGCCCCGCAGCGTTCCATATTCCCCTTGCATTTCTATAGAAAGAGCGTTTCAAAACTGCTCAATCAAAAGTAAGCTTCAACTCTTTTGACTGCACAGAACAGAAAGAATTTTCACAGAATTTTTCTCTGTAGTTTTTATTTGAAGATATTCCTTTTTCCACTATAGGCCGCTTAGCGCTCTGAATGTCCACTCGCGGTTTCCACAGAAAGAGTGTTTCAGGAATGCTGAATCAAATGTAAGCTTCAACTCTGTTAGTTGAATGCACAGAACAGAAAGAAGTTTCACAGAATGCTTCTGTGTAGCTTTGATTTGAACTTATTTCTTATTACACCATAGGCCACTTAGCTTTCCAAATGTCCACTTGCAGTTTCTACAGAAAGAGTGTTTCAGAACTGCTCAATCAAAAGTAAGGTTTAGCTCCATTAGTTCTATACACAGAACAGGAAGAAGTTTCACAGAATGCTTCTGTGTAGATTTTATTTGAAGATATTCCTTTTTCCACTATAGGCCCCTTAGCGCTCCGAATGTTCACTTGCAGTTTCTACAGAAAGTATGTTTCAGAACTACTCAATCAAGTACACGCTTCAACTCCATTAGTTGAATACACAGAACAGAAATTAGTTTCACAGAATTCTTCTGTGTAGTTTTTATTTGAAGATATTTCTTTTTCCACTATAGGCCTCTTAGCGCTCCAAATGTCCCCTTGCAGTTTCTACAGAAAGAGTGTTTCAGAACTGCTCGATCAAAAGTAAACTTGAAGTCAGTTAGTTGAATGCACAGAATAGAAAGGAGTTTCACAAAATGCTTCTGTTTACTTTTTATTTGAAGATATTTCTTTTTCCACTATAAGCCTCTTAGCACTCAGAATGTCCCCTTGCAGTTTCTACAGAAAGAGTGTTTCAGAACTCCTCAATCAAATGTAAGCTTCGACTCTCTTAGGTGAATGCACAGAACACAAATAAGTTGCACAGAATGCTTCTGTGTAGTTTTTAGTTGAAGATGTACCTTTTTCCACTATAGACCCCTTAGCGCTCCGAAGGTTCCGTTGCAGTTTCGACAGAAAGAGTATTTCAGAACTGCTCAAACAAAAGCAATTTCAACTCTGTTAGTTGAATGCACAGAAGAGAAAGTAGTTTCACTGAATGGTTCTGTGTAGTTTTTATGTGAAGATATTCCTTTTTCCACTATAGGCCCCTTAGCCCTGCAAATGTCCACTTGCAGTTTCTACAGGAAGTGTGTTTCAGAACTGCACAATCAAAAGAAAGTTTCAGCTCCGTTAGTTGAATGCACAGATCAGAAAGAAGTTTCACAGAATGATTCTGTGTAGTTTTTATTTGAAGCTATTCTTTTTCCAATATTGGCCCCTTAGCGCACCAAATGTCCACTTCCACATACTTCAGAAAGAGTGTTTCAGAACTGCTCAATCAAAAGTAAGCTTCATCTCTGTTACTGGAATGCACAGAACAGAAAGATGTTTCACAGAGTGCTTCTGTGTAGTTTTTATTTGAAGATATTCCTTTTTCCACTATAGGACCCTTAGTGCTCAGAATGTCCCATTGCAGTTTCTACAGAAAGAGTGTTTCAGAACTGATCAATCAAAAGTAAGCTTCAACTCTGTTTGTTGAGTGCACAGGACAGAAAGAATTCTCACAGAATACTTCTGTGTAGTTTTTATTTGAAGATAGTCCTTTTTCCACTATAAGCCCGTTAGTGCTCTGAATGTCCCCTTCAGTTTCTATAGAAAGAATGTTTCAGAAATGCTCAATCAAAAGTATGCTTGAACTCCGTTAGTTGAATGCACAGAACAGAAATTAGTTTCACAGAATGCTTCTTTTCAGCTTTTATTTGAAGATATTACTTTTTCCACTATAGGCCCTTTAGCGCTCTTATTGTCCACTTGCGGTTAGTACAGAAACAGTGTTTCAGAACTGCTCAAACAAAATTAAACTTCAACTCTGTTAGTTGCATGTGCAGAACAGAAAGTAGTTTCACAGAATGCTTTTTGTAGTTTTTATGTGAAGATATTCCTTTTCCACTATAGGCCCCTTAGCGCTCTGAATGTCCACTTGCAGTTTCCACATAAAGAGGGTTTCAGAACTGCTCAATCAAAAGTAAGCTTCAACTCTTTTAGTTGAATGCACATATCAGAAAGAACTTTCGCAGAATGCTTTTGTGCAGTTTTTACTTGAAGTTATTCCTTTTTCCAATATAGGCCCCTTAGCGCTCCGAATATCCACTTGCAGTTTCTACAAAAAGAGGGTTTCCGAACTGCTCCATCAAAAGTAAGCTTCAACTCTGTTAGTTGAATGTGCAGAACAGAAAGAAGTTTCACAGAATACTTTTTGTAATTTTTATGTGAAGATATTTCTTTTTCCACTATAGGCCACTTAGCGCTCCGAAAGTCCCCTTGCAGTTTCTACAGACAAAGTGTTTTAGAACTGCAAAATCGAAAGTAAGCTTCATCTCTGTTAGTTGAACGCACAGAACAGAAAGTAGTTTCACAGAATTCTTACATGTAGTTTTTATTTGAAGTTATTCCTTTTTCCACTATAGGCCCCTCAGCGCTCAGAATGTCCACGTGCAGTTTCTAAAGAAAGAGAGTTTCAGAACTGCTCAATGAAAACTCAGCTTCAACACTGTTAGTTGAATGTACAGATCAGAAAGAAGTTTCACAGAATGCTTCTTTGTAGGTTTTATTTGAAGATATTCCTTTTTCCACTATAGGCTGCTTTGGGCTCCGAATATCCCCTTGCAGTTTCTACAGAAAGAGTGTTTCAGAACTGCTCAAACAAATGTAAGATTCAACAATGTTAGTTGAATGCAGAGAAGAGAAAGAAGATTCACAAAATGCTTCTGTGTAGTTTTTATTTTAAGATATTAATTTTTCCACTATAGGCCCCTTAGTGCTCTGAATGTCCCGTTGCAGTTTCTACAGAAAGAGTTTTTCAGAACTGCTCAATCAAATGTAAGCTTCAACTCTGTTAGGTGAATGCACACAACAGAAATAAGTTTCGCAGAATGCTTCTGTGTAGTTTTTATTTGAAGGTAATCCTTTTTCCACTATAGGCGCCTTAGTGCCCCAAATGACCCTTGCAGTTTCTAAACAAATAGTGTTTCCGAACTGCTAAATCAAAAGTTTCAACTCTGTTACGTGAATGCACAGAACAGAAAGAAGTTTCACAGAATAATTCTGTGTAGTTTTTATTTGAAGATATTGCTTTTTCCACTATAGGCCCATTAGCGCTCCTAATGTCCCCCTGCAGTTTCTACAGAAAGAGTGTTTCGGAACTGCTCAATCAAAAGTAAGGTTCAGCTCTGTTAGTAGAATGCACAGAACAGAAATTAGTTTCACAGAATGCTTCTGTGTAGTTTTTATTTGAAGATATTTCTTTTTCCACTATAGGCCCCTTAGCGCTCGGACTGTCCAATTGCAGTTTTTACAGAAAGAGAGCTTCAGTACTGCTCAATCAACTGTAAGGCTCAACTGTGTTAGTTGAATACACAGAAAAGAAATTAGTTTCACAGTATGCTTCTCTGTAGTTTTTACTTGAAGCTATTACTTTTTCCACTATAGGCCACTTAGCGCTCCGATTGTCCAGTTGCAGTTTCTACAGAAAGAATGTTTCAGAACTGCTCAATGAATAGTGAGTTTCAACTCTGATATTTGAATGTACAGAACAGAAAGAAGTTTCACAGAATGCTACGGTGTAGTTTTTATTTCAAGGTATTGCTTTTTCCACTATAGGCGCCTTAGCGCTCTGAATGACCCTTGCAGTTTCTACACAAAGAGTGTTTCGGAACTGCTCAATCAAAAGCTTCAACTCTGTTAGTTGAATGCACAGAACAGAAAGAAGTTTCACAGAATACTTCTGTGTAGTTTTTATTTGAAGATATTCCTTTTTCCACTGTAGGCCCCTTAGCACTCCGAATGTCCCATTGCAGTTTCTACAGAAAGAGCGTTTCAGAACTGCTCAATCAAAAGTAAGCTTCAACTCTGTTAGTTGAATGCACAGATCAGAAAGAAGTTTCGCAGAAAGCTTCTGTGTACTTTTTATTTTTAGTTGTTCCTTTTTCGACTATAGGCCCCTTAGCGCTCCGAATGTCCCATTGCAGTTTCTACAGAAACAGTGTTTCTGAACTGCTCAATCAAAAGTAAGCTTCAACTCTGTTAGGAGAATGCACAAAACAGAAAGAAGTTTCAAAGAATGCTTCTATGTAGTTTTTATTTGAAGATATTCCTTTTTCCACTATAGGCCCCTTAGTGCTCCGAATGTCCCCTTGCAGTTTATACAGAAAGAGTGTTTCAGAACTGCTCAATCAAAAGCAAGCTTCAAATCTGTTAGTTGAATGCACAGAACAGAAAGATGTTACACAGAGTACTTCTGTGTAGTTTTTAATTGAAGATATTCCTTTATCCACCATAGGACCCTTAGCGCTCCAAATATCCACTTGCAGTTTCTACAGAAAGGGAGTTTCAGAACTGCTCAATCAACAGTACGCTTCAACTCTCTTAGTTGAATGCACAGATCAGAAAGAAGTTTCGCAGAATGCTTCTGTGTAGTTTTTATTTGAGGTTATCCGTTTTTCCACTCTAGGCCCCTAAGCGCTCCGAATGTCCCATTGCAGTTTCTACTTAAAGAGTATTTCTGAACTGGTCACTCAAATGTAAGCTTCAACTCTATTAGTTGAATTCACAGAACAGAAAGAAGTTTCACTGACTGCTTCTGTGTAGTTTTTATTTGAAGTTATTCCTTTCTCCACTATAGGCCACTTGGCGCTCCGAATCTCCACTTGCAGCTTCTTCAGAAAGAGTGTTTCAGAACTGCTCCATAAAAAGTAAACTTCAAATCTGCTATTTGAATGCACCGATTAGAAAGAACTTTCACAGAATGCTTTTGTGTAGTTTTTATTTGAAGTTTTTCATCTTTCCACTATAGGCCCCTTAGCGCTCGGAATGTCCAGTTGCAGTTTCCACATAAAGAGTGTTTCCGAACTGCTCAATCAGAAGTAAGCTTCAGCTTAGTTAGTTGAATGCACAGAACAGAAAGAAGTTTCACAGAATGCTTCCGTGTAGTTTTTGTTTTTAGATATTCCTTTTTCCACTATAGGCTCCTTACCGCTCTTAATGTCCCTTGCATTTTCTACAGAAAGAGTGTTTCAGAACTGCTATGTCAAAAGTAAGCTTCAACTCTATTTGTTGAATGCACAGAACAGAAAGTAGTTTCACAGAATACTTCTGTGTAGATTTTATTTCAAGAATTTTCTTTTTCCACTACAGGCCCCTTAACGCTCCGAATGTCCCCTTGCAGTTTCTACAGAAAGAGTGTTTCAGAACTCCTCTATCAAAAGTTAGCTTCAACTCTGTTAGGAGAATGCACAGAACACAGATAAGTTTCGCCAAATGCTTCTGTGTAGTTTTTATTTGAAGATATTCCTTTTTTCACTAAAGGCTCCTTAGCGCTCTGAATGTCCCTTGCAGTTTTTACAGAAACAGTGTTTCAGAGCAGTTCAATCAAAAGTAAGGTTCAGCACCATTAGTTGAATAGACATAACAGGAAGAAGTTTTACAGAATGCTTCTGTGTAGTTTTTATTTGAAGATATTCCTTTTTCCACTATAGGCCCCTTTGCGTTCCAAATGTCCACTTGCAGTTTTTCCAGAAAGAGAGTTTCAGAACTGCTCAATCAAAAGTAAGGTTCAACTCCATTAGTTGAATACAGAGAACAGAAATTAGTTTCACAGAATGCTTCTGTGTCGTTTTTATTTTAACACATTTCTTTTTCCACTATAGGCCCCTTAGCGCTCTGAATGTCCACTTGCAGTTTCTACAGAAAGAGAATTTCAGAACTGCTCAATCAAAAGTAAGCTTCAACTCTGTTAGTTGAATGCACAGATCAAAAAGAAGTTTCACAGAATGCTTCTGTGTAGTTTTTATTTGAAGATATTACTTTTTCCACTAAAGGCCCCTTAGTGCTCCGATTGTCCCATTGCAGTTTCAACAGAAAGAGTGTTTCAGAACTGCTCTATCAAATGTCAGCTTCAAATCTGTTAGTTGAATGCACAAAACAGAAAGAAGTTTCACAGAATCCTTCGGTGTAGTTTTTATTTGAAGATATTGCTTTTTCCACTATAGACGCCTAAGTGAACCGAATGTCCCCTTGCAGTTTCTACACAAAGAGTATTTCAGAACTGCTGAACCAAATGCTTCACCTCTGTTAGTTGAATGCAAAGAACAGAAAGAGATTTCACAGAATAATTCTTTGTAGTTTTTATTTGAAGATATTTCTTTTTCCACTATAGGCCCTTTAGCGCTGCGAATCTCCCCTTGCAGTTTCTACAGAAAGAGTGTTTCAGAACTCCTCAATCAAAAGTAAGCTTCAACGCTGTTAGGTGAATGCACAGATCAGAATGAATTTCGCAGAATGCTTCTGTGTAGTTTTTATTTGAAGATATTCCTTTTTCCACTATATTCTCCTTAGCGCTCCGAATGTCCCTTGCAGTTTCTATAGAAAGAGGTTTTCAGAACTACTCAATGAAAAATAAGCTTCAATTCTGTTAGTATAATGCACAGAACAGAAAGAAGTTTCACAGATTACTTCTGTGTAGTTTTTAATTGAAGAAATTCCTTTTTCCACTACAGGCCCCTTAGTGCTCTAAACGTCCCCTAGCAGTTTCTACAGAAAGAGTGTTTCAGAACTCCTCTATCAAAAAAAAGCTTCAACTCTGTTAGGTGAATGCACAGAACACAGATAAGTTGCACAGAATGCTTCTGTGTAGTTTTTATTTGCAGATATTCCTTTTTCCACTATAGGCCCCTTAGCGATCAGAATGTCCACTCGCAGTCTCTACAGAAAGGCTGTTTCAGAAGTCCTCAATCAACAGTAAGCTTCAACTCCGTTAGCTGAATGCACAGAACTGAATTTAGATTCACACAATGCTTTTGTTTAGATTTTATTTGAAGATATTCTTTTTTCCTCTATAGGCCCCTTAGTGCTCTGAATTTCCACTTGCAGTTTTTACAGAAAGTGTGTTTCAGAACTGCTCAATAAAAAGTAACGTTCAACTCCATTAGTTGAATACACAGAACAGAAATTAGTTTCACATAATGCTTCCGTGTAGTTTTTATTTGAAGTTATTCCTTTTTCCACAATAGGCCACTTAGCGCTCCGAATGTCCACTTGCAGTTTCTACAGAAAGAGTGTTTCAGAACTGCTCAATCAAAAGTAACCTTCAACTCTGTTAGTTGAATGCAAAGAACAGAAAGTAGTTTCACAGAATGCTTCTGTGTAGTTTTTATTTGAAGATATTCCTTTTTCCACTATACGCCCCTTAGCACTCCGAATGTCAACTTGCAGTTTCTACAGAAAGAGAATTTCAGAACTGCTCAATCAAAAGTAAGCTTCAAGTCTTTTGGTTGAATGCATAGATTAGAAAGATGTTTCGCAGAGTGCTTCTGTGTAGTTTTTATTTGAAGATATTTATTTTTCCATTGTTGGCCCCTTGCCGCTCAAATGTCCACTTGCAGTTTCTACACAAAGAATGTTGCAGAACTGCCCAATCAATAGTAATGTTCAGCTCCGTTAGTTGAAGGCACAAAACAGTAAGAGGTTTCACATAATGCTTCTGTGTAGTTGTTATTTGAAGGTATTGCTTTTTCCACTATAGGCCCCTTAGCGCTCCGATTGTACAGTTGCAGTTTCTACAGAAAGAGTGTTTCAGAACTGCTCAATCAAAGTAAGTTTCACATGCGTTAGTTGAATGCACAGAACACAAAGAACTTTCACAGAATGCTTCTGTGGACTTTTTATTTGAAGATATTCCTTTTTCCACTATAGGCCCCATAGCGCTCCGAATGTCCACTTGCAGTTTGTACAGAAAGAGTGTTTCAGAATTGATCAACCAAAAGTAAGGTTCAGCTCCGTTAGTTGAATGCAGAGAACAGAAAGTAGTTTCACAGAATGCTTCTGTGTAATTTTTATTTGAATATATTCCTTTTTCCACTATAGGCCCCTTAGCGCTCCGAATGTCCACTTGCAGTTTCTACAGAAAGAGTGTTTCAAAACTGCTCAATCAAAAGTAAGCTTCAACTCTGTTAGTTCAATGCAGAGAACAGAAAGAAGTTTCACACAATGATTCTGTGTAGTTTTTATTTGAAGATATTGCTTTTTCCAATATTGGACCCATAGAACATTGAATGTCCCCTTGCACTTTCTACAGAAAAAGTGTTTCTGAACTGCTCAATCAAAAGTAAGCTTGAACTCTGTTAGTTGAATTCACAGAACTGAAAGTAGTTTCACAGAATGCTTCTGTGTAGTTTTCATTTGAAGGTATTCCTTTTTCCACTATAGGCCCCTTAACGCTCCGAATATCCACTTGCAGTTTCTACAGAGAGGGTGTTTTAGAACTGCTCAACAATAAGTAAGCTTCAACACTGTTAGTAGAATGCACAGAACACAAAGAAGTTTTACAGAATGCCTTTGTGTAGTTTTTTTATGAAGATATTCCTTTTTCCACTATAGGCCCCATAGCGCTCGGAATGTCCCCTTGCAGTTTCTGCAGAAAGAGTGTTTCAGAACTTCACAAACAAAAGTAAGCTTCAACTTTGTTAATTGAATGCACAGAACAGAAAGAACTTTCACAGAATGCTTCCGTGTAGTTTTTATTTGAAGATATTCCTTTTTCCAATATAGGCGCATAGCGCTCAGAATGTCCCATTCCGGTTTCTACAGAAAGAGTGTTTCAGAAGCAACCAATCAAAGGAAGCTTCAACTCTGTTAGTTGAATGCACGGAAGACAAAGAAGTTTCACAGAATGTGTCTGTGTAGTTTTTATTTGAAGATATTCCTTTTTCCACTATAGGCGCCTTAGCGCTCCGAATGTCCCCTTGTAATTCCTTTCTTATTTTTTTTTTTTAAAGGTACGTATTTTTATTTTTTATTATACTTTAGTGTTTTTGGGTCCATGTGCACAATGTGCAGGTTTGTTACATATGTATGCATGTGCCATGTTGATTTCCTGCACCCATTAACTCGTCTTTTAGCATTAGGTGTATCTCCTAATGCTGTCCCTCCCCCCCCCCCCCCCCCCACCACCGTGCCCGGGGTGGGCGTGGCTCCCTTCTGCGTCCATGAGTTCTCATTGTTCAATTCCCACCTATGAGTGAGAACGTGCAGTGTTTGGTTTTCTGTCCTTGTGATAGTTTACTGAGAATGATGTTTTCCACTTTCATCCATGTCCCTACAAAAGACACGAACTCATCATTTTTTATGGCTGCATAGTATTCCATGGTGTATAGGTGCCACATTTTCTTAATCTAGTCTATCGTTGTTGGACATTTGGGTTGGTTCCAACTCTTTGCTATTGTGAATAGTGCCGCAATAATCATACGTGTGCATGTGTCTTTATATCAGCATGATTTATATTCCTTTGGGTATATACCCAGTAATGGGATGGCTGTGTCAAATGGTATTTCTAGTTCGAGATCCCTGAGGAATTGCCACACTGACTTCCACAATGGTTGAAGTAGTTTACAGTCCCACCAACAGTGTATAAGTGTTCCTATTTCTCCACATCCTCTCCAACACCTGTTGTTTCCTGATTTTTTAATGATGGCCATTATAACTGGTGTGAGATGGTATCTCACTGTGGTTTTGATTTGTATTTCTCTGATGGCCAGTGATGATGAGCATTTCTTCATGTGTTTTCTGGCTGCATAAATGTCTTCTTTTGAGAAGTGTCTGTTCATGTCCTCTGCCCACTTTTTGATGGGGTTGTTTGTTTTTTTCTTGTAAATTTGTTTGAGTTCATTGTAGATTCTGGATATTAGCCCTTTGTCAGATGAGTAGGTTGCAAAAATTTTCTCCCATTCTGTAGGTTGCCTGTTCA
>NW_026652977.1:0-18823 GCF_009828535.3 Hylobates moloch
AGAAAGAAAGAAAGAAAGAAAGAAAGAAAGAAAGAAAGAAAGAAAAAGAAAGAAAGAAAGAAAAATATGTTTAGGAGACATTTAGAGGCCAGGACCATTTGGACATGAAAATTCAAATCTCAAAAATTTATATTCGCTAAAATAAAACCATAAACGTGACACTAAAGAGGCTATCAATTATATTTTATTTTTATGCTGTTATTAGTATTAATAGACACTGCAATTAAAGTCCACTTATTAACACTTTTACTATTTATTTATTTATTTTTAAACAGTCTTACTCTGTCACCCAGGCTGGAGTACAGTGGCGCCATCTCGGCTCAATGCAACCTCCACCTCCTGGGTTCAAGTGATTCTCCTGCCTCAGCCTCCCGAGTAGCTGGGATTACAGGCACTCACCACCACACCTGGCTAATTTTTTGTATGTTTAATAGAGACGGGATTTCTACATGTTGGCCAGGCTGGTCTTGAACTCCTGCTGTCATGATCCGCCCGCCTCGGCCTCCCAAAGTGCTGGGATTACAGGCGTGAGCCACCGCACCTGGCCTAATTATTCGAAATTATTATTGGAAATTATTTAATTTCCAACCCTCCACAAACTATTATTCCATGAGGCTTACCTAACTCTGGAACTAAAACTCTTGCAGTTCTTCTGAATCGTACACAGAAATACTAGAATTTTCATAAAGGGAAGGAGGTTGGCGAGGAAAAAAATACCATGAGCTTTGGGGAAAAGAAAAGAGCACAGAGCCTGGAGGCCGAGAGGCTGAGTTCTCCACTTCCCTGAGCCTGGGTTGTACCAGCTCTGAAATGTGAGTAAAGGCTGGGCGCGGCCAGTCACACTTCTAATCCCAGCACTTCTGGAGGCTGAGGCGGGCTATCATTTGAGGTCAAGAGTTCGAGACCAGCCTGACCAACGTGGTGAAACCCTGTCTCTACTAAAAATATGAAAATTAGCCGGGTGTGGTGGCAGGAACCTGTAATCCCAGCTACTCAGGAGGCTGAGGCAGGAGAATCGCTTGAACCCGGGAGGCGGAGGTTGCAGTGAGCTGAGATTGTGCCACTGTACTCCAGCCTGAGTGACACAGCAAGACTCCTTCTCAAAAAATAAAATGGGAATAAAAATACCTCATTCCAAAAATACCTCTTTTAGGGTCTGGAAGACCCTAAAAGCAATGACTGTCCCTATCATAGACTCTTGGTCAGCATGGTTGAATCAGAGTCCTCGTGGGGCAGAGTGGGGTCAGGTAGGAATGTGACGTGGAAGATGTCTGCAGACTGGGATGAATGTGGGCCCCGTGAAGAGGAAGAATGAAGGCATTTCAGCAGAGGAGAACTGGCCACCTGAAGGCTCTGCAGTGAGGAGCCTGTGGTGTGTGTTAAAATTCCTAAGGGGATATCTGACAGCTAGTTCAGGGGAATTACTGCTGGAAACAACAGTGCAGGATGATTTACAGCAAAATTCTGCCTCCCTCTCTTTTTTCTTCACCAAGAGATGAAAGCAGGAGTCTTGCTTTTTGGTGAGAGAGAACTGGCAGGAAAAGCAAACCAGATAAGCCACTTACCTAGTGAAAGAGCCCCAGCTGGCAGGGCACGGAGGCTCACGCCTGTAATCCCAGCACTTTGGGAGGCAGAGGCGGGAGGATCACTTGAGGTCAGGAGTTCGAGACCAGCCTGGCCAACATGATGAGACACTGTCTCTACTAAAAATACGAAAATTAGCCAGGCGTGGTTGTGTGTGCCCATAATCCCAGCTACTCAGGAGGCTGAGGCAGAAGAATCGTTTGAACCTGGGAGGCGGAGGTTGCAGTAAGCTGAGGCTGGGCCACTGCACTCCAGTCTGGGTGACAAAGTGAGTCCGCCTCAAAAATAAAAAGCCCCAGCATAGAAATTAGCAACTGGTCCCAGTGGGCCTGTCACCCACTGTGCTGCAGAACCATGGGCATCAGTCACGGCTCTGTACTTCATTTTCCCTGTCTGCCACGTGGAAATAATATCCCTTTATTGCCTTCATTCATTTACCAGTGAAATAAAAAGTAAGAAAACTCCTTAAACTACATGTTTATACAAATTTAAGGTGTTATTAGTGCAGAGCCCAGTCTAAGTGAGTAAATGTGGTGGTGACGGGTCAAAGCTTTTAAAAAAAAAATAAGAAAAAAAGAAAAGGTAAATTTTTTTTTCTCGCTCTGTCACCCAGGCTGGAGTACAAAGGCACAGTCTCAGCTCACTGCAACCTCCGCCTCCCAGGTTCAAGTGATTCTCCTGCCTCAGCCTCCCAAGTAGCTGGGATTACAGGTGCCCGCCACCACACCCAGCTAATTTTTATATTTTTAGTAGAGATGGGGTTTCACTATGTTGGCCAGGGTGGTCTCGATCTCCTGACCTCGTGATCTGCCTGCCTCGGCCTCCCAAAGTGCTGGGATTACAGGTGTGAGTCACCGCGCCCGGCCCTTCAAGGGCTTTTGAATGCACCTATTCCAGAAAAAGTGACTTGGTCATTGATAATAGTGGATACAAAAAGGTAATGCCATCGTTATTTATTGAGTACTGCTCTGTGCTGGGAAAGGACGTGTAAAGAGGTTAAGAAGCAAGTCTGCACTCCTGAAAAGGCAAACAATGTAGCTGGGGAAGCATAATGTATATTTATAAGAATTTATATTTAAAGGCCAGGCCTGGTGCAGTGGCTCATGCCTATAATCCCAGCACTCAAGAGGCCAAGGCAGGAGGATCGATTGCTTGAGGCCGGGAGTTCAAGACCCACCTGTGCAACATCATGAGACCCCCTCCCATCTCTACAAAAAAATTTAAAAATTGCCAGGTGTGGTGGTGCTGCCTGTAGTCCCAGCTACTCTGGGGGCTGAAGTGGGAGGATGGCTGGAGCCCAGGAGTTCAGGGTTGCAATGAACTGTGATTGCACCACTGCACCCAGCCTGGACAACAGAGCAAGACCCTGTCTCAAATAATAATAATAATAATAAATATATAATGCCAGTCATCATGGCTCATGTCTGTAATCCCAGTACTTTGGGAGGCCGAGGCAGGTGGGTGGCCTGAGTGCAGGAGTTTGAGACCAGCCTGGACAACATGGTGAAACCCCATCTCTACCAAAAATACAAAAAATTAGCTGGGCACCTGGAGGCTGAGGTGACAGAATGGCTTGAGCTTGGGAGGCTGAGGCTGTAGTGAGCTGAGATTGCATCACTGCACCCAGCCTGGGCAACACAGTGAGAGCCTGTCTCAAAAAAAACCCACAAAAATACCATTAATTTGCCAACTTTGTAGTAGAGGACCTAAAGCCACTTGCTCTTTCTGGGGTCCTACCTGTGGCCCAAACAGCAGATGAAGTCTCTTAGGTCAGCATTTCTCAAATGTTTTTTACTGCATTTCATGGACAAATGTCCATCTTACTTCACAACTCAGTACACCCATGTGTATGCGTGTGTGCACGTGTATATTTCCTTCAGTACACCCATGTGTATGCGTGTGTGTGCACGTGTATATTTCCTTCAGTACACCCACGTGTATGCGTGTGTGTGCACGTGTGTATTTCCTTCAGCACACCCACGTGTATGCGTGTGTATGCACGTGTATATTTCCTTCAGCACACCCACGTGTATGCGTGTGTGCATGTGTATATTTCCTTCAGCACACCCATGTGTATGTGTGTGTGTGCACGTGTGTATTTCCTTCAGCACACCCATGTGTATGTGTGTGTGTGCACGTGTATATTTCCTTCAGCACACCCACGTGTATGCATGTGTGTGCACGTGTATATTTCCTTCAGTACACCCATGTGTATGCGTGTGTATATATGTGTATATTTCCTTGAAACCCAAAGTAAAAGTTTCATGATATAATACCCTTGAGGTGTGGAAAGCCCTCCAGAATTTTCTATTCTATTTAATAGTAAAAATGCTAATTTTTAACCCATTCAATTGATTTCCCAATGGGCCGTAACCTATTTTTGAAAACCATAGTCCTAGGCCATTTCCTTTCTCAGAGCACAAGACTTTTTAGTGAACAGGATAAATGACTTGCTCAAAGTTAAATTTCAATTCCCAAGGTTTCTCCCTGTTCTTTTTGCTTGTCACTGTTTCGACTTTCTACCACCCTACATTTCAGCAAATATTGGTTACGGTTTGTTTGTTTGTTTGTTTTTAATGAGTTGGGAGGCTGAGTTAGAAAGCAGAGAGAAAGTCTTTTCAGTCTTTTTTTTTTTTGAGACGGAGTCTCACTCTGTCACCCAGGCTGGAGTGCAGTGATGCAATCTCGGCTCACCACAAGCTCTGCCACCTGGGTTCAAGTGATTCTCCTGCCTCAGCCTCCCGAGTAGCTGGGACTACAGGCGCACCACCACGCCTGGATAATTTTTGCATTTTTATTAGAGATGGGGTTTCACCATGTTGGCTGGTCTCAAACTCCTGACCCCAGTGATCCACCCACCTCGGCCTCCCAAAGTGCTGGGATTACAGGCGTGAGACACCATGCCCGGCCTGAAGTCTTTTCAAATGCTTTCAAACAGCTGCACACACTCCGGTCAGTGAGGGCAGCACTCTGCCTGTCACACGGCTGGTCTTCACAGCAGCTTCTACAGAAATCACTCTAACCTACCTTCAGTTCTGACCACAGCTCCTATTTAACATGCCAGATCCATTTTATTTTCCTTGGAATCCTAAGCCTCGGGCAATCACTTTAGGACCAGAGTCATAAAATAAAAATGTGGAGCTCTGCCACCTTGGAACAGGATGCAACCTAGAAAAAAGGCTGGTGGGCTGTCAACTCATAGATCTGAGGTTGACACTATTTTCCATTTTATTTCGCATTTCTTTTTCTCCACCCTCAGTTTCCTGTCCTTATCCTGCTGACTCAATTATTTTTTGTTTCTCCATTGCTAAAAGGAAGGTCACCCATGAGAACATGGAATAGGAGCAAGATTCAGATTAATATGGAGGAGTTTGCTCCCATTGTATAGCAAATGGCAAAGGTTACTTAGGATAGTGGAAGATAATTAATTTTGGTTTTTTTTGTTTTTTTTTTTTTGAGATGGGGTCACACTCTGTCACCTAGGCTGGAGTGCAGTGGCACGATCTCAGCTCACTGCAATCTCCATCTTCCGGGTTCAAGCGATTCTTCTGCCTCAGCTTCCTGAGTAGCTGAGATTACAGGTGCTCACCACCATACCCAGCTAATTTTTGTATTTTTAGTAGAGATGGGGTTTCACCATGTTGGCCAGGCTGGTCTCGAACTCCTGACCTCAAGTGATCCACCCACCTTGGCCTTCCAAAGTGTTGGGATTACAGGCGTGAGCCACCGTGCCCAGCCAAAGACAATTAATTTTTAAATTGATTACAAGGACATTTATGCCAACCAGTATAGTGGTCTAAGTTGAAGTTTTGAGTAGGATATGAAGTTCTATTTAGTCCCATTTGGAGGCAAAATAGAACTCACTACATAATAGAGTTTCAAGTTTAGAAGGAACTATAACTAATGTACTGTCTCTGACCTATAATAGGTGCTCAAAAAATGTATGTTGAATTAATTAAACAAAAATTCCTCTACTTCACCTCATCAGGTGGTTATCTAGCGTCGCCTTTACCTCTCCCATGGGAGCAAATCTATAATTTCCCAAAGCAGAAAGACCTGGGCAGTTCGAACTGTCAGAAAGTTTTTATCTGGGCCAGGTGTGGTGGCTCATGTCTATAATATCAGCACTGTGGGAGGCCAAGGTGGTCAGATAACCTGAGGTCAGGAGTTCAAGACCAGCCTGGCCAACAGGGTGAAACCCCATCTTTACTAAAACTACAAACATTAGCCAGGCATGGTGGCACACGCCTGTAATCCCAGCTACTCAGGAGACTGAGGCAGGACAATTACTTGAACCTGGGAAGCGGATGTTGCAGTGAGCTGAGATCGCACCACTACACTCCAGCCTGGGCGACAGCATGAGACTGTCTCAAAAGAAAAACAAAAGTTTGATCTACTAAACTAAATTATCTCTCCCTCTTCTATACATTAATTATTATATATATATATTTTTAATAGATTTGGGGTCTTGCTGTGTTGCTCAGGCTGGTCTCAAACTCCTGGGATCAAGCAGTCCTCCCACCTCAGCCCCCCGAAGTGTTGGGATTACAGGTGTGAGCCAACATGCCCATCCTATAAATTATTGTTTGAAGACTGCTCTCCTGTCCACAGCTGTCTTCTGCAGCTAAATATCCAAATCCCTTCTAATGGTACCACAGGGCATGATTCCATGTCTCCCCACCCACTGGTCACTTTGTGGTTTTTTGTTTTGTTTTTTTATTTTTTTGTTTTGAGATGGAGTTTCGCTTTTGTCGCCCAGGCTGGAGTGCAGTGGCGTGATCTCGGCTCACTGCAACCTCCGCCTCCCAGGTTCAAGCGATTCTCCAGCCTCAGCCTCCTGAGTAGCTGGGATTACAGGCGCCTTCTACCATGCCGGGCTAATTTTTTGTTAGTACAGATGGAAGTTTGCTGGTCTCGAACTCTTGACCTCAGGTGATCTGCCCGCCTTGGCCTCCCAAAGTGCTAGGATTACAGGCATGAGCCACCGTGCCAGGCCCCACTGGTCACTTTTGGAAGTATAGTTCGGCCAATCCAGAGGGGGCAGGAACATCATTCCCCTGTTGTAGATGCTACAGCTTTTAGTGGCCGTCTGTCTGCCACCATATTCACTACCTTAATAGCCACTGTCTATTGTTAACTTCTGTTGAGTTTTCAGCAGGGTTCAAGGGAATAGATCAATCTTTGGAGCAGAAAGACCTGGGCCCCAAATCTGGTTTTGCCGTGTACTAGTGCCCCCTATTCTCCTTTTATCATGGAGAATGTGATATCCAGGTACTGTTACAGTCTACTATGGCATATGTAGAGTATCTGTCCCCGCTTATCACCAGTCTAATTCAGCTAGAGGTGGAAAAGAGTCTTATCTATTTGGCTAGGAACATCCTTGCCTTGGAGCTGAATAAAAATAGCCAAGATTTATCTACCAGGTGCTCCATTCTAGCACCTTTAAACATATGAGCTCATGCAATCCTCAGAACAATTCTTAAAAATAAATTCTTTAAAAAATTAAAAATTCTTAAAAATAAAAAGGCAATTCCATTTTCAGGTGTGGAAACTAGCTTTATACAGAAGTAAAGTAACTTGCCCCAGGTCACATGGCTAATAAATGGTGACAACCAGAATTCAAGCCTAGGTCATCTTGCTTCTAACCTGGCCCTAAACAATTCCACTACCCTGCCTCCTTACAAACCCACGCATGACACAGACGGACGGCACCACCCGCACGGCTCTGCAGACACCTCCCCAGGGCAGAATTTCTATTCAAGAGGTACAGGGACCATCTAGATGGAACGATTTGAGAAGATCTAGTATCTGAGGGATCTATTTTTTTTCACTTCAGATTTAAGTTAATTTCAAAATTTGGATTCATATTCCTATGTGGGGAATCTCAGATATTTCTTTTTTGTTGTTGTTTTTTTTTTTGAGACAGAGTTTCACTCTTCTTGCCCTGGATGGAGTGCAATGGCTCCATCTAAGCTCACTGCAACCTCCACCTCCTGAGTTCAAGGAATTGTCCTGCCTCAGCCTCCCGAGTAGCTGGGATTACAGGCACGTGCGACCACACCTGGCTAATTTTTGTATTTTTAGTAGAGACGAGGTTTCGCCATGTTGGTCAGGCTGGTCTCGAACTCCTGACCTGATCCACCCGCCTCGGCCTCCCAAAGTGCTGGGATTATAGTCGTGAGCCACAGCGCCTGGCTAGAATCCCAGATATTTCTAAAAATAAGAGTTTGTAGTACAAATGATGCTGCAGAAATCTGGGTACCATTTGACAGAAATGCAGTGCATTCATATTGCCCCTGCAAGCTAGCTGATTTGCTTAAATTTCCAGAATGCATAACTACCTTTGATAAGGAGAGTTATTGAATTGATAAAATTATCATGTGAATGTATATATATTAAATGTTGTTTCTGGGCCACATGGCAAAACCCTGTCTCTACAAAAAAAATACAAAAAAAAAAAAAATTAGCCAGGCATGGTGGTACACTCCTGAAGTCCCAACTACTTGGGAGGCCGAGGTGGGAGGATCCCTTGAGCCCAAGAGTTTGAGGCTGCAGTGAACCATAATCATGCCACTACACTACACTGGGCAACGGAGTGAGGGCCTGTCTCAAAAATAAATAAATAAATACTTCAAAAAAAAAAAAACTGTTTCCAAAATATAAATTAGTCAGTTTGGTTTTTCTGATTTGCATCTTTATCTTTCTTTTTTCATAGAGACAGGGCCTTGCTATGTTGACCAGGCTGGTCTTGAACTCCTGGCCTCAGGCAGTCCTCCCGCCTTGGCCTCCCAAAGTTCTGGGACTGCAGGCATCAGCCACTGTACCCCGCCTCTTATTTGTATCTTCTTTTGACATCTGAGCTTGCAACTCTCACTTATGTCTGAGTTTCCCTTCGTCTATGGCTGGGACCTTAAGCAATAATACTTCTGATAAACTGTGTGCCAGATGGCCAAACATTGCCTAAAAAAAATGACTAAGAAAGAGGCCTTTGAAAACAGCATTGTGAAGTGGGGGTGCCTGATGATGTAAATGGGAAAAATGAACAAATGTGTGAAGAAAACATTTGCAAACAGACGTCTACATCTAAATCCCAAGTCAGCAAATCTAGTATTCAGGAAAAATACCAAATCGGCAGAAACTTTTTGGTTTCTTCAGCTTAATATACACAGTAGACAAATTTTCCTTTGGTTTGGAAAATGTTCCTGCCAAAACTTGTATTTCTTATACGTGGAAATGTGATCAAGGAGGCAGCTGTACGGTGGTTACATTTGTGAGAGCTGGACTGGCTTCCCTTGGTTCATCTCACACAATCCCCTAAATGGTAGGAAGACCCATATCCCAGGGCTAGGGTGCCCAGGTGTCAGAGTGCGCTAACATTCGCTGAGCGCCTATGGTGTCCAGGTACTGAGCTAGGAACTTATATTTGTATCGTCTTACTTTGGCCCCCAACAATTCTGTGAAATAGGTATCATACCTATTTTATAGATGAATAAGTAGAAGTGTGAAGAATACAAAAGGATTGGCTGAAAGTGGCACAGCTTTTAAATAGCAAGACCCTAACTTCAGATCTCTGCGATTTCTGTTTCTTTTTTGTTTTTTGTTTTTTTTAAATAAATGTTAAGAGATATAGCGATGGGGATCTCACCGTGTTGTCCAGGCTGGTCTCAAACTCCTGGGCTCAAGCAATCCTCCCTCCTTAGCCTCCCAAAGTACTGGGATTACAGGTGGGAGCCACCACACCTGGCCAGGTTTCTGTATTAAAACCACTTTTTACTATATCTCAGGTATGGAAATATGAAAATACTGTCGTAGCAGGCGGGTAGTTGAAGCTCTGCACTCGGGGTAGACTGACGTACTGCCAGGCTCCGACTAGGACCTTACGACAATACCCATCCTTGGAAGGTTTGAGTCCACTTTATAGCTGAATTTGATGCCAGGAGTACAGAACAAAAGACCCCATACAGAGACAAGGTTATAAGGTAGAGTGTGCCTGGTACAATTATCTTCCAGAATGCTTCCCAGAAGTAATATAGCTGGGCATCCTGGCACGTGTTTATACTCTCAGCTACTTGGAGGTGCTGAGGCAGGAGGATCATTTGAGCCCAGGAGTGAGAGGCCAGCCTGAGCAACATGCTAGGAAGGGGAGCAGGCTTCTCTGATAAGGTCGAGCCCAAGTAGGCAATGACAGCAGAGAATTCCAAAGGGAGAGACAGTTCTGGGCACGTGAGTCAATCCTGCTAGCCAGGTCCCCTCCAACCCCCTATTCCAGGCAGACCACCTCTGTGTCAAGGTCTGAAATCCAGCCTTGACTTTATTTTATTTATGTATTTTTTGAGACAGCTCTGCTGTACAGGCCAGAATGCAGTGACATGACCATAGCTCACTGTAACCTCAAGCGATCCTCCTGCCTCAGCCTCCCAAGTAGCTGGAACTACAGGCATGCGCAGTCACACCTGTCAAATTTTAATTTTTTTGGTAGAGATGGAGTCTCACTGTGTTGCCCCGGCTATTTCTGAACCCCTGAGATCAAGGGATCCTCCAACCTCGGCCTCCCAAAGTGCTGGGATTACAAGCGTGAGCCACCGCGCTGGGCTAATTTTTAATTTTTTTTTGTAGAGACAAAGTCTCACTATATTGTCCAGGCTATTCTTGAACTCCTGAGCTCAAAGGATCTTCCAGCCTCCTCGGCCTCCCAAAGTGCTGGGATTACAGGTGAGAGCCACCAAGCCTGGCTCTAGCCTTGACTTTATTAAGGTACAGGCAGGTTTTCCTGCAGGTAGTAAGATAAATAAACATTAGGTTGGTTTTAAGATCCAGATAGAGGCTAGACTCTAGCCTAGTGCTTCTTTTTTTTTTTTTTTTTTTTTTTTTGAGACGGAGTCTTGCCCTGTCGCCCAGGCTGGAATGCAATGGCGTGATCTCCACTCACTGCAACCTCTGCCTCCCGGGTTCACGCAATTCTCCTGCCCCAGCCTCCCGAATAGCTGGGATTACAGGCGCACGCCTCCACGCCCGGTTAATTTTTGCATTTTTAGTAGAGACAGGGTTTCACCATGTTGGTCAGGCTGGTCTAGAACTTCTGACCTCGTGATCCACCCACCTCAGCCTCCCAAAGTGCTAGGATTACAGGCATGAGCCACCGCACCCAGCCTAGCCTAGTGCTTCTTAAACATTCATGTGTGCCCCATGCAGTGTCACATCTATAATCCCAGCACTTTGGAGGCCAAGGCAGGAGCATTGCTTGAGCCCAGGAGTCTAAGACTACACTGAGCTATGATTGTGTCACTGCAGTCAAGCCTTGACTACAGAGTGAGACCTTGTTTCTTAAAATATATATATATATTCATATACATATATATTATTTATTTTTATTTATTTATTTTTGAGAGAGAGAGACGGAGTTTCACGCTTGCTGCCCAGGCTGGAGTGCAGTGGTGCAATCTCAGCCCACTGCAACCTCTGCCTCCCAGGTTCAAGCGATTCTCCTGCCTCAGCCTCCCGAGTAGCTGGGATTACAGGCACGTGCCACCACACCTGGCTAATTTTTGTGTTTTTTGTAAAGAAGGGGTTTCACCACGTTGGCCAGGCTGATCTCTAACTCCTTACCTCAAGTGATCCACCTGCCTCAACCTCCCAAAGTGTGGGGATTACAGGTGTGAGCCACCATGCCCAGCCTTTGAAAATATTTTTTTAAAGAAACTTTAATGTGCAGATAAGTCACATGGAGGGGCTGTGTTAAAATGCAGATTCTGATTCAGAAGGTCTGGTGGGGGTCCACGCCTCTGTGTTTCTAACAAGCTCCTAACTGATACCCAGGCTGCTGCTGGTCTTAGACCAACCCTTGAGTAGACTTTAGAGGAAGGAGAAGTTTTATTAGCTGTTTCTACAACACTCCCCACAGAAAGGGCACACTGTGTGGCCAGCTGGCATGAAAGTGGTTTCTGCTTGGCAGCTATTTTTATGTAGCTGTAATGCATTCTATTTTTTGCATTCTAAGCTTTTCAGTGGACCAGGGCGATTCCTGGGGCTGTCCCAGCTTCGGTGACAGTCCTTAAGACTATTCAGCTACTTTGCTGCAACTACACAACTGCCAAACAATCCACTCATCCTAATCTTGAAACCATTTTCCCTCCTGAGAAGACACCAGACCTCAGCAGGAAGACTTGGCCTGCACAGCAGTTCTCTTACCCCACACGAATTAATAAATAGGCCTCATGAATCGGGGTTTTGTGCTCTTGGGTAGCAAATTACCTGATGACTCTGGTGAACTGACCAAACAGTTTCTGAAACCATGAGCCGGAAGAACAGTCTACAGCTGTGGTGGACGCCCCTGAACCCCGGGGAAGACCCAGCCCAACAGCCAGTGCACACGAACCCTCCCCTGAACCCCGGGGAAGACCCAGCCCAACAGCCAGTGCACACGAACCCTCCCCTGAACCCCTGGGAAGACCCAGCCCAACAGCCAGTGCACACGAACCCTGCGCTGAAACCTCTCCTGCAGACTGGGCCTCGGCTCGAGAAGAACAGGAGTTTTCTTTTTCCTTTTCTTTTGAGACGGAGTTTCGCTCTTGTTGCCCAGGCTGAAGCGCATGATCGTGGCTCACTGCAACCTCCACCTCCCGGGTTAAAGTGATTCTCCTGCCTCAGCCTCCCGAGCAGCTGGGATTACAGGCATGCGCCACCACACCTGGCTTATTTTTGTAATTTTAGTAGAGATGGGGTTTCACCATGTTGGTCAGGCTAGTCTCAAACTCCTGACTTCGAGTGATCCACCCCTCTCGGCCTCCCAAAGTGCTGGGATTACAGAGATGAGCCACCGCGTCAGGCTGTGAATTGATTTTTTAGTGAAACTTCAGGGAGCCAAGGACCTTGGCCCCCACAGTACCATCTGGATTGTTGGGAACAGGTGCAAAATATATAGGGCCAGCGAAAACTCTCAAATGAATGATTGAGATTATAAATTTAGAGAGAAAGGACTCCTTCCTTTCTGTGACAACAGCACTTTAATGTTAGTAAAACAGGATGTCCTTGGATTTAGTTTTAATGCTTATGTATATAAGGTTAGCTATTGCCAGGAGACTGATAAAATTAATCAGAGTCCATCTGTCCCTTCCAGGCACACCTTTACTTTGCTACAGTTTCTCATGGCCATAAATCCATTAGAGCAAGAAACAGCAGGATTAGTAGAGGGCCATAAATTTAGATTCTGGGCCATTTTGCCGATAGGTCTTTTTGCTCTTTTCTCTTTTTTTGAGATAGGGTCTCACTCTGTCACCCAGGCTGGAGTGCAGTGGAGTGGCCATGGCTCACTGCAGCCTCTGCATCCCAGGCTCCAGCCATCCTCCTGCCTCAGCTTGCAGCTGGAACTGTAAGAGCACGCCCCCACCCCTGGCTAGTTGTTTTGTACTTTTTATAGAGACGGGATCTTTCTTTGTTGCTAGGGCTGTTCTCAAACTCCTGGGCTCCAGTGATCCTCCCACCTGGGTCTCCCAAAGTGCTGGGGTTACAGGCGTGAACCATCGTGCCCAGCCAGAAACCAGTCTTAAAAGACTGTATACGATAATGATTCTATTTCTATGACAATCTAGAAAAGGTGAAATTATAGAGACCTAAAATACATCAGTGGTTGCCAGAGGCTTGGAGAATGAAGTATAGGCTGAATAGGTAAACCATATATGATATTTTGGGGCAGTGAAACTCTTCTGTATGGTACATGAGACTGTGCATTTGTCAAAACCCATAGAACTGGCCGGGCGCTGTGGCTCACGCCTGTAATCCCAGCACTTCGCGAGGCCAAGGTGAGCGGATCACTTGAGGTCAGGAGTTCGAGACTAGCCTGGCCAACATGGTGAAACCCCATGTCTACTGAAAATACAAAAAATAGCCGGGCGTGGTGGTGGGTGCCTATAATCCCAGCTACTCAGTAGGCTGAGGCAGGAGAATCACTTGAACCCAGGAGGCGGAAGTTGCAGTGAGCCAGGATGGCGCCACTGCACTCCAGCCTAGGCGACAGAGCAAGACACCATCTCAAAAAAATAAATAAATAATAAGTAAAATAAAAAAAAACTTTAGCTGGCTGAGTGGCATGTGCCTGTAGTCGCAGCTACTCAGGAAGGTGAAGCAGGAGGATCCCTTGAGTCCGGGAGTTCATGAGCTATGATCATCCCATGGCACTCCAGCCTCTGTGACAGAGCAAAACCCTGTCTCTAAAACAAAACAAACAAACAAAAAAACCCACAGAGCACAAATTTCTCTATAGCACAAATTTCAACCTTAATATATGCAAATGTTAAAGCGGGAGTGGGAGGGTTCCCAGGATGGAATGCAGACTGTTATAAAGAATCTCACCATGCTACAAAGATGACCTAACATCCAAGGGGAAGGAAGGGAAGTGCTGGGCATCGAAGGGGAAGGAAGGGAAGTGCTGGGTATTGAAGGGGAAGGAAGGGAAGTGCTGGGCCTCGAAGGGGGAGGAAGGGAAGTGCTGGGTATTGAAGGGGAAGGAAGGGAAGTGCTGGGCATTGAAGGGGATGGAAGGGAAGTGCTGGGTATTGAAGGGGGTGGAAGGGAAGTGCTGGGTATTGAAGGGGGTGGAAGGGAAGTGCTGGGTATTGAAGGGGATGGAAGGGAAGTGCTGGGTATTGAAGGAGAAGCTGGGCATGGTGGCGGGCGCCTGTAGTCACAGCACTTTGGGAGGCTGAGGTGGGCGGATCATGAGGTCAGGAGATTGAGACCATCCTGGCTAACACAGCGAAACCCCATTTGTACTAAAAATACAAAAAATGAGCCTGGCACGGTGGCATGCGCCTGTAGTCCCAGCTACTCGGGAGGCTGAGGCAGGACAATCACTTGAACCCAGGAGGTGGAGGTTGCAGTGAGCTGAGATCACACCACTGCACTCCAGCCTAGCAACAGAACAAGACTCTGTCTCATAAAAAGAGAAAAAGTTCAATATATGAAAATCAAGAATGAAAGAGAGGACATCACTATATACCTTACAGAAAAAAAAAAAAAAAAAAAGGTTGCCAGGTACAGTAGCTCATGCCTGTAGTCCCAGCACTTTGGGAGGCTGAGGCAGGCAGATTGCTTGAGCCCAGGAGTCTGAGATCAGCCTGGACAACATGACAGAACCCCATCTCTACAAAAAATACAAAAATTAGGCAGGTGTGATGGCACAGGCCTGTAGTCCCAGCTACTCAGGGAGGCTGAGGAAAGAGGATGGCTTGAGCACTGGAGGTTGAGGCTGCAGTGAACCCTGATGGTGCCCTGCACTGCAGCCTGGGTGACAAAGTGAGACCCTGTCTCAAAAAATAAATAAATAAAAATAGATTATAAAAGAATACTATGAGTAACCATATGCCAACAAATTAGATAACTTAGAGAAAATAAAATGGACACACTCCTTGAAAGACACAAACTTCTGAAACAGACAGAAGAAGAAGTAGAATATCTAAGTAGACCTATAGACCTACAGCAAGTAAAGAGATTGAATTCATAATGACAGTGGCTCACACCTATAATCCCAGCACTTTTCAAGGCTGAGGCAGGAGGATCACTTGAGCCTATGAGTTCAAGTCCAGCCTAGACAATATAGCAAGACACTGCCTCTAATACAAAAATTAACACTGAAACAACAAAAACGCTCAACAAACTAAAAGGAAGTCCCTCAATCCAATAAAGTGCACATACAAAAAAACCTACAGCTAACATACTTAGTAGTGAAAGACTTTCTCCCTAACAAAACAAAGATGTCCACTCTCACCTGTTCTATTCAACACTGTGAAGGAGGTTCTAGCCAAAGCAATTAGACAAGAAAAAGAAACAGACTGGGCATGGTGGCTCACGCCTGTAATCCCAGCACTTTGGGAGGCTGAGGCGGGTGGATCAACAGGTCAGGATTTCGAGACCAGCCTGGCCAACATAGTGATACAAAAATACAAAAAATTAGCTTGTCGTGGTGGTGGGCACCTGTAATTCCAGCTACCAGGGAGGCTGAGGCAGGAGAATCTCTTGAACCCAGGAGGGAGAGGCTGCAGTGAGCCGAGATCATGCCATTGCACTCCAGCCTGGGCAACAAGAGTGAAATTCCATCTCAGAAAAAAATAAAAGAAAAAGAAACAAAAGGTATTCAGATTGGAAAGGAAGAATTGAAACTATCTCTGCTTATAAATGATATGATTTGATATAGAGAGAATCCTAACGAATCCACCAAAAAGCTGCTAGTATTTACATGTATATTTCCCAGCTCTGTCCACTTAGTGCTTCCTAATACCATTCCCCAATACAGAGGACCCTGCTTCCTAATACCATTCCCCAATACAAAGGAACCAGCCTCCTAGGAGAAATGCCTGATTTCTTTTTTTATTTTTTGAGATGTGGTCTCGCTCTGTCGCCAGGCTGCAGTGCAGTGGCGCAATCTTGGCTCACCGCAACCTCCGCCTCCTGGGTTCCAGCGATTCTTCTGCCTCAGCCTCCCGAGTAGCTGGGATTACAGGCATGAGCCACCACACCCAGCTAATTTTTGTATTTTTAGTAGAGACGGGGCTTCACCATGTTGGCCAGGCTGGTTCAATCTCTTGACCTCATGATCTGCCCGCCTCAGCCTCCCAAAGTGCTAGGATTACAGGCGTGAGCCACGGTGCCCGGCCCTGATGGGTTTTGTTTTGTTTTGTTTTGTTTTGTAAATAAACTTGTATCAGAAGAAATGGCTGATTCTAAGTCTGGGTCAGGAAATATCCCATATGAACCTGGAGCATCTTCTAGTGCCAGAAAGTAAGAAAAAGCTCAGAGAACAAAATGGTGGGGATACGTCTATGGACACAGAAGCCAACTACAAAAGCTCCCAATGGCCAAAGCTGGAGCAATTTGAACTACAGAATGAAGAGCCTAATACAGATATAACCCAAAGCATAAGAAACAAATATCCACGAGACCCCACTGCCACAAATAAGTGATTGACTAAACAAATAAATGAGGACGAATAGACAACTCTCTTGTACAGCGGAACTCTAGGTGTTATACTGACATTTATCATGGAGGAGGCGGGGCATAACTCCCTACCACTGAGGCAGGAGTTGCATAGAGTGACTCCCTACTAAAGAGTATAGTACGGAAAGCGGAGGAAAGGCCGGGCACGGTGGCTCACGCCTGTAATCCCAGCACTTTGGAGGCCAAGGCGGGTGGATCACGAGGTTAGGAGTTCAAGACAAGCCTGGCCAACATGGTGAAACGACTAAAAATACAGAAAATTAGCCAGGCATGGTGGCAGGTGCCTGTAATCCCAGCTACTCAGGAGGCTGAGGCAGGAGAATCGCTTGAACCCGGGAGGCAGAGGTTGCAGTGAGCCGAGATCACGCCATTGCACTCCAGCCCGGGCAAAAGCGCGAGAGTCCATCTCAAACAAACAAACAAACAAAAAAGAAAATGGCACT
The DNA here is from genome assembly GCF_009828535.3 of Hylobates moloch. Classification (NCBI taxonomy): domain Eukaryota; kingdom Metazoa; phylum Chordata; class Mammalia; order Primates; family Hylobatidae; genus Hylobates; species Hylobates moloch. Next base: position 17,016 of record NW_026652977.1, read on the forward strand.
TTATCTCTGTGGCTTTCCTCCCCAAAACCCCAAACCCCAGTCTAATCATGAGAAAAACATCAGACAAATCCCAGTTGAAGGACATTCTACAACATGTATGACCAGTACTCCTTAAAACTGTCAAGTTCATTTTAAAAAAAGAAGAAGGGCTGGGCGCGGTGGCTCACGCCTGTAATCCCAGCACTTTAGGATGCCGAGGTGGGCGGATCACCTGAGGTCAGGAGTTCGAGACCCAGCCTGGCCAACATGGTGAAACCCCCGTCTCTACTAAAAATACAAAAATTAGCCGAGTGTGGTGGCTCGAACCCGTAGTCTCAGCTACTTGGGGGGTTGAGGCAGGAGGATTGCTTGAGCCCAGGAGGCAGAGGTTGCAGTGAGCTGACATCGTGCCGCTGTGTTCCAACCTGGGTGGACAGAGTGAGACCCTGTGCGAGAAACTTACATTTTATTTTATTTATGTATTTGGTTTTGGGATTACAGGCATGAGCCACCGTACCTGGCTGAAACTTACATTTCAGAAGAGCGTAAGGAGACATAATGACTGAATGTGATATGGCATCCTAGATGAAATGCTAGAAATAGAACACTGGGTAAGAACTAAGGTAACCCAAATTATGTATGGTCTTCAGAAGACTGTATCAATATTGGCTCATAGGTTTTGATAAATGTACCATAGTAATGTGATAACAATAGGAGAAACTGAGTGTATGGGTATATGGAAACTCTGTATTTGATTGATTGATTGATTGAGATAGGGTCTCACTTTGTTGCCCAGGTTGGAGTGCAGTGGTGGGAACATGAGTCACTGCAGCCTCAACATTCTGGGCTCAAAACATCTTCACGAAGCTGCCCAAGTAGCTGGGGAATACAGAAGCATGCCTGGCCGTTTTTACAATTTGTGGAGAGATGGGGTTTCTTTGGTTTCTTTTTTTTTTTTTTTTTTTTTTGAGACAGTCTCACTCTGTCACCCAGGCTGGAGTGCAGTGGCGCGATCTCAGCTCACTGCAATCTCCGCCTCCCGGGTTCAAGCAATTCTTCTGCCTCAGCCTCCCAAGTAACTGGGATTACAGGCGCCCGCCACCACACTCAGCTAATTTTTATATTTTTAGTAGAGATGGAGTTTTGCCATGTTGGCCAGGCTGGTTTCAAACTCCTGACCTCAGGAGATCCATCCACCTTGGCCTCCCAAAGTGCTGGGATTACAGGCGTGAGCCACCGGGCCTGGCCGAGATGGGGTTTCAATATCTTGTCCAGGTTGGTCTTGAACTCCTGGGCTCAGGTGATTTTCCCAGCTTGCCCTCCCAGTGTGCTGGGATTACAGTCCTGACCCTCTGGGCCCAGCCATCTCTATACTATCCTTGCAAATTTTTTGTGAATCAAAAATATTCTAAAGCAAAAATTTATTGAGAAAAATATACACATACATATCATATATGCACATACACATAGTTGCAGAAAAGGAAATAGAAGAAAAAATAGTTTAAAAAATATTTTTGTTTTTCCATTAAATATTCTTTAATAAATATGTATTACTTTGAACATAAAAAATGCTTTTCTTTAAACTATGAGAATAGAAAATGCTTATTTGTTTGAAATGTAACACTGGCTTTCTCTTTCTACTGTATTCTACCCATTACTATTCTATATTTTGTATTTTATTATATTATTATTATTTTTAAGACAGGGTCTCACTCTGTCACCCAGGCTGAGTGCAGTGGCATGATCACAGCTCACTGCAGCCTCGACCTCCCCAGGCTCAAGTGATCCTCCCACCTCAGCCTCCTGAGCAGCTGGGGCTATAGGTGAGT
>NW_026652978.1:0-18797 GCF_009828535.3 Hylobates moloch
GCCCTCTTGCCAGGGCCTTCCACAGTCTCCAGGCAACGCGTCCCCGCCGTCTCCAGGCAACAGCGCTCGGGTAGTGCTGCCCGGTCGGGGCGGGTCTCACTCGGCCAGCCACTTCCCCTGCCTGCACCGCCCCGCCCCGCGCCCGCCGGTCGGGATCTTATTTCGCGCCCCGCCCTTTTCTGGCACTGTACTCACCTGCCCCAGCTTCTCAGGCCCGGCTGGTTACTAGAAGGTCCCCTGGATACCGCCAGGAAAGGGCTTTCCGGCAAGGGGCAGACCCAGGAAGTAAGGGACAGATGATTGGACCTCACCTTGGCCAATCATTTCCTAAAAAAGCTTTTGGAAGAGTCAGAAACGTCTCCCACCTTAAAGCAGACGCCCAGAATCAAAACCTCACAAAAAACCCGGAGGTTTCCTCTCTGAGAACACATTCTGGCCAGTGTGGCCAAGATGACCAATGCGATAATATTGACAGAATAAACCTTTCCTAATTAAGGAATCTGTTGACTTTATAGTTTGTTTATTTTTAATGTTTGTGTTTAAAATGCACATAATATAATTTTACCATCTTAGCCATTTTTAAGTATTAAAGTACAGTAGTATTAAGTATATCAAACTATGTGAAACCAATCTCCAGAACTTTTTCACACCCGTTAAACAACAAGTTTCCCTTTTCCCTTTTCTCCAGCCCCTGGCATTTCACTTTTTGTTTCTATGAATTTGAGTCTGCTAGATACCTTAAATAATGCCGTTTATTTTAAAAGAATCGCCGGGCACGGTGGCTCACGCCTGTAATCCCAGCACTTTGGGAGGTTGAGGCAGGTGGATCACCTGAGGTCAGGAGTTTGAGACCAGCCTGACCAACATGGTGAAACCCCATCTCTACTAAAAATACAAAATTAGCCAGGCGTTGTGGCGCATGCCTGTAATCCCAGCTACTCGGGAGGCTGAGGCAGGAGAATTGCTTGAACCTGGGAGGCGGAGGTTGCAGTGAGCTGAGACTGTGCTGTTGCATTCCAGCCTGGGTGACAGAGAGAGACTCCGTCTAAAAAAAATAAAAATAAAAAAAGAATCAAAAGTAGATCTAGCATAAAGAAAGAAACCACCCCTAGTTTTAGTAAGCACCTAAATACTGACTGAAGACTGTGCTCTTCCCCACTCAGTACTTCATTCATTCATCCATCCATTCATTCGCTCAGGACACAATGTGAATTGCAGAATGGGTTTAGTCTGGGACACAGTGTTGAACAAAATTTTTAATTGGATCGTTTATCTTTATCAATTTGTTGGAGTTCTCAATATATTATTTTGAGGGCTGTACATGCTGTAAATTTATTTTCCCTCTGTGTGGCTTGCCATTTTAGTTTCTTAATAGTGTCTTCTGGACACCAAAAGTTAAACGTAGTCAAATGTATTAGTCTTTTCCTTTATGATTATTGCTTCTTAATTTTCATTTAAGATATCTTTTTCTAATTTGATGACCTGAGGTTATTTTTATATTACTTTTTAGAGCAGTGCTGTTCTATAAAAGTATGAGCTGAGCCACTCATGTAGTTTAAAACATTCTAGTATCCGCGTTAAGAGAGCAAGAATTAGATAAAACGATTTTAATAATGTGATGTTTAACTGAGTATATCCAATTTGTCAATGATTCAATGTTTGAATATAAAAATTACTGAGATATTTTACATTGTTTTGTCCTACTAATGTTTAAAGTCTGGTGCAGATTTTATACTTCATAACACATCGCAAGAGCTCCATGGCCATCTGTGGGCAGAGCTATTAATCTTTAAGAGGATTTGTTGTTTTACCCTTTCTCAGTGAGATCTGTATTCCACCTGAAATTGGTTTTCGAGTGCAGTGTGAGGTAGGAATCCAGCTTAATTCTTTCTTTCCAAAGGAGTATCCAGTTGACCCACCACCAACTTATCGAAGAGATAGTCCTTCCTCACTGGTCTGCTATGCTACTGTGGCCATAAAGAAAGTGTCCCCATATGTGCAAGTCCATTTCTGGACTCTATTCTGTGCCATTGGTCTATTTGTCTAAGCTTGCAACAGCACTACTCTATCTTAATTACCATAATTTATGTAACAAATTCTAATATCTGGTAGGGAAGGATGTCTTCTCAAGAGAGTCTTGCCTCTTCTTGGCCCTTTGTATGTCCATATAAATTATAATGAGCTTGTCAAGTTCCCTAAAAATATCTTTTGGATTTTTATTGAGATTATATTGAATGTAGACCTCAGTTTGAGGAGAGCACTTCTTATTGTCATGTGTTCATCTGATGCTATCATCTGCTCAGGATCTGGACACATTCTTGCCTTCTAGACTGCCACCTTTCCCATCCTGAAGTAGAAGCGCTGACTGAGCAAGAGGCTCAACCCTCAGAGCTTTGATGACAGCATAATGGAGGGACCCTCCCCTTTTTGCAGGAGACATTTCTCAAGGGCAGAAAGTCCTTGGGATGGTCCTGGGATCCTAGGATGAAGAAAATGGCGTCTGGGAGGAACCAGCCCAAAGGAAACAGAAACAAACCTGAGTCCCCATCTATCTAAAGCAGGGACCTTGTGCCCTATGTGTGATGCTCAGGGGTTGCACTCACTTGAACGCAGGGCAGATCGACAAGACTTACCCTCTAGAGAACACATTAGATGTGTTCCACTCTTCACTCTCCTCTTCATTCTCTGTCACTGGCCCTGCAGGTTGCTCTGTGGCTACAGACCAAGTTCCATGGAGAAGCCAGTCTCAAACGTAGAGAACCTCATGCAGTCTGGCTGACCAGGCATGAGAGGAAAGGAGCAAACTGTTGAAAAAAAGGAAATCTCTGGCATCTGAAGAGGATTGCCCAGATGGGAATGGAGACAAAATAGAGACAGTAGCAAGGTAACCAGGATCTGGTCATGGAAAAGGGGTCCTGTCACTTACCAAGGCTGAAGGTGGGTTTGCTGTTGTCTTGCATTCCGTGTGTCCACCAGGTCAAGCTGCTGGGAATCCACAGTCCTGGCAATTCTGAACTGCCCCAGAACTGTCCCAGCAGGAGGGAAACCATCTCTCCGGGATGAGAGCTGTGAATTGTCATGGCTGGTTGGGGGTGGCTCGATTGGGACTGGGAACTAGAGTACAGGGGATGAGAAATAAGGGGTAGGAGGAGGAGCAGGGGGGAAGGCAGGGGAGTAATGGAAATTGGGACTCTGATGTACATGGTGGCAGCAGATGCACAGTTTAAAACCAACAGAGGAAGAGCTGGGCAGATCCTTACAGCAGGGTAGTGGGCAGGGCTGACGTTATTCGGAGAGGGGTAACAGGGCAGAACCCCAAAAGAGTGGGATGGCACAGGAGACTAGGGTGTAGGCTTGAACACTGAGGAAAAACAGCAGAAAGGAGGGCTGGATGATGAGAGCATTAAGGAACAGAAAAGGTGAAGTCATGGGTTGAGAAAGAGAAATTTGAGGTAGCTTGCTTGTCATTCTTTCAAATAGGAGCTCTAGTTACTTGTCCAAATGAGTCCAAATGAGTCACTGGGATGTGGCCAGACCAGCTCCAGGATTTATCTCACACATAGCCCTCACATCATCCCACAACTGAATGCCCATTATGAAATGTACATACACATCCCTTTTGGTCTAGTAAGCAGGTCCCACCAATCAGGGAAATGGTACCAGTTTCTAGGTTTAAGAGTTGTCATGGGAAATGGCAGAGAAGAAATGGGGCTGTAGTATTAATCCTTGTTTTTGGGATACTATGTAGTTTTGCCCTCAGTAGGCAAAGATCGACCAAAGGGCTAGGATAGATTTAGAGGGCTGGAGCCTAGGTGAGCAGTGCTGAAGCAGGAATTGGGAAAATGGGAAGAAATCAGTGCCTCAGTCTCCTTCCCTGACAACACTGTTCAAAGCCCTTTTCACTGCATTTACATCACTGGATAGATATGTGTGATTAGAGATGTCATGTCCATTTTACCATGAGGACGGTGAAGACCAGAGAAGGAAGTCCCTTAGGTGGGCAGGGGGTGACAAAGCAGATGGGACTAGAACTTGGGCCAAAAGAAGAGGGCAGAAGGGAGCACAGGATGGCGCCAAGCGCAGACCAGCAGCTTTGCCTCCTCCTGCGTCTCTGAACAGGATCCTGTAGGGGGCGCTTCAGAGCAGAACGGAACTTTTTGGAGCGTACCATCTCGGTTCCTGTGTTCCCTTGGTTTGACGACTTACTCTTAACTGGAACCGTAAACGTAGGGCTGAAACTGGCAGGGTGACTGCCCACTCCTGAGTGCCTAACGACTAGATTTGGACTTCCCTGCTCACTACCTGAGATGCCTGTCTCCATGTCAGATAACTAAGGAGAGTGCACCCTCCCCCTTTCTTTAGTCTGATGAAGCAACCCCCTTCTGCTGACCATTCCTGGTTTCTTTGATCACCATCCAAATCCTAAGTCCCTTTGCTCACCTATTCTCTCTGGTATTTTTATCACCATAATATTCTGATTGTTCTTTCTTGACCCAACACCCTTTTCCTCCCTTACTTTCAGTTGTACTCTATAGAAGTTCAGCTGCATGATTAGCAAACTTCCCTATTTCCTTAGACCTGCTTCTTTATGGACAGTTCTTTGCTTCTCCTGGCTTTAAATGTAACTTGGGTTTCCCTTGAGGACATTGCTTCCTGTGTATTTCAGGTAGAGACTCTACTTATTCTCTGAAACTCTAAGTACTTCAGGGCGGGAATGTGGTGTATAGGTTCTCTTTGCTCCTTTTGATTCCTTTCAAACCATTATTCATCTCTTCTTACTAGAAATCTCTTGCTCCTACATGTGTACTTGAGGGTCGTGAGAGGAGAGAGAGAATTGAAAAACTACCTATGGTGTACTATACTTATTAGCTGGGTGGCAAATAATCAGTACACTAAACCCCCGTGACATGCAGTTCACCTATATAATAAACCTGCACATGCACTCCAGAGCCTAAAAGTTAAAAAAAAAATACACACAACATTATGTGTATATGTATACATGTATCTGTAATATAGACTTTATATATTAAATATATAATATTTTAGATGTCAGTTGTATTGATATTTGTATAAACGATACAACTATATATGAATAAATATAATATGTGTATTTACATAAAAGTAGACTTGAATTGCTGGTATAAGGTATGTTGTTAAACTTTGATAAATTCAGCATGAACACTGAAAACAAGCAATGGTGCCCCAGCACATGGCCACTTCCCCACCGCAGTGCCCAAGGGTCATAAAGCTCAGGACCCTTCCCCGTGTCCCTGCTGAGCCAAGCAGTGACCTGCCCAATGCTGAGGATGCTGAGTGACCTGAGGGGCCTGTGGGGGAACACAGAGCAGCAGGTGCTGGAGAGATAGGCAGTGGGTCTGGACTCCCAGTGGAGGGATGTTTTTTAAAAAAAAAAAGAAAGAAAACCTCTTGCTCCTTAAAGCTTGTGCTATACATCACCATTTCCCTGCACTGTCCCCTAACATCTCCTGGACACTCTCTTTCTCTCTTTTCCTATTAACATTGTTACAGTTGTCTCAAAGTCTTATTCTTGAGTTCATCACACTGAGTGACTTCAGTGTCCATTTAGATGGCCTGATTCAATTCTCTGGCCTCTCTTTGTGTGTGTGTGTGTGTGTGTGTGTGTGTGTGTGTGTGTGTTTTACTTATAACACATTCTGTATTTTGTAAAAGTTTGATTTTTGACACAAGAATTGCACATATTTATGGGGTACAGTGTGATATTTTAATACTTGTGTACATTGTGTAATGATCAAATCAGTATATGTAACAAATACATCACCTTACTTATTTCTTCTTGGCGCAGATATCGAAAAGACTCTTTTAGGTGTCTTGAAATATACAATAGTCGCTCTAATGTGAAATAGAACACCACAACTTATTTCTCCTATCTGTAATTTTGTACTCTTTCACCAATCTCTCCCCATTTCTCCTCTAGCAACAACTATGCTGTTCTGTACTTTTATGAGATTGACTTTTTTTAGAGCCCACAAATGAGTGAGATCATGTGGTATTTGTCTTTCTGTTCCTGGCTTTTTCACTTAATGTGATGTCATCTAAGTTCACTTAATGTAATGCCCTATAGGTTCATCTACATTGCTGCAAATAACAAGGTGTCATGCTTTTTTTATGACTAAATTTTATTCTATTGTGCATATGTACTGCCTTTTCTTTATCCATTCATGCACTGATGGACTTTTAGGATAATTGCATAGCTTGGCTATTGTGAATAAGGCTCCAGGAAACATGGGAGTGCAGATTTCCCTTTGACGTATTGATTTTCTTTGGATCAATACCCAGTAGTGGGATTTCTGAATCATATGATACTTCTACTTTTAATTTATTTGTGGAAACTCTATACTGTCTTCCATAATGGTTGTACTAGTTTACACTCCCACCAAAACAGTGTGTAAAGGTTCCGTTTTCTCCATATTCACACAAGCATTTGTCATTTTCGCCTTTGTGATAATGCTCATTCTATTTGGGGGGAGGTGATATCGCACTTTGGTTTTGATTCGCATTTCCGTGATGATTAGTGATGTTGAGTATTTTTTTCCATATACCTGTTGGCCATATATATGTGTTCTTTTGAGAAATGTCTATTTTGGTCTTTTGCCCACTTTTAAATTAAATTATTTGGTGTTTGTTTTGTTTTGTTGCTATTGAGTTGTTTGATTTCCTTGTATATTTTGGATATAACCCCTTGTTAGATGCATGGTTTGCAAATTTTCACCAAAATTCACCACTTGCCTTCTACTTCAGCCACTTATGGGCATATCTGGTCCTTCTCATTACTGAAGAATTGTCCCACTTCTGAAACCACATATTCAGATATACTGTTCTCTGACCATGACTTCCTGTCCTTACAGTGTAATCACTCTATTCCTCCCAATTCACTTGGCCTCCAGCCCACCATCCTTTCTTTCTCTATGTCTAGTAACTCTAATTCCCATGCTGTCTTTACTTCCCTCCTTACATAGTTCAGAGTCAACAGTGGCCCCGAATAGCTGGGTGCGCTATTCTGGTAGCAGCCCGGAATAGCTAGGCGCGCTGATATTTATTGCATACGAGACAAGGGGTAGGGTAAGGAGGGTGAGTAGCCCAGGTGATTGATAAGGTCAAGCAAGTCACGTGATTGACCTTATCAATTTTATAATTTCAATGACTTTTTAAAAACCAATATTATCAATTATCTTGTAGTATTATATTTTTTAATCTCACTTTCCTGGAAAGAAAATCTCAACCTGGCTGATCCCAGCCATTTGCCTTTCCTATGGTGCTGAATGCTGTTGAAAAAATATTTCATAAAACCTAAGAGATTGATACTAAATACTCTATCCTAAACAATACCCACAATACTCAATTCATAGAAGTTGTTGGAATAAAAACATTGAAAGCAATCTAAATAATTATAAATAAAAATAGGTAAATTATGATAGAGCCACACCATACAATGTAAAAAGAAAATCCACAAATATAAAAAGGGATCTTATCAGTAATATATAAAAGAACTCCTATAAGTAAATAAAAAAATACACACTCCAGTAGAAAAATAGTAAGAGACTTGAAAAGGTACTTCATGAAAGAGGAGAGCAAAATGACCAATAATATACAAAAAGGTGCTCAGCCTCATAGATGTTCAGGAAAATACACATTAAAACCACAATGAGTTAATACTACAGACCCATCAGAATGGCTAAAATTAAAAAGATGGTCAATACCAAATACTGGCAAGATTATGGAGCAACTGAAGCTCTTATACCCTGATGCTGGGTATGTAGATTGGTAGAACCACTTTGGAAAATGTTTGACATTATGTACTAAAGAAGAGTATGCATGTATTGTATAATCCAGTAACTTCATGCCTATCTATATGTATTAAAGAAATGGTTACACAAGTATAATTAAAGATATGAAAGAGGTTGATGGCAGCATTATTTGTAATAAACCCAAACTGGAAACAACCCAATATTCAATGACAGTGTAATGGATAAATAAATTATGGCATATTCATACACTGGAATATTATACAGCAACACAAATGTATGAACAATACAGCTACATACAATAATATGGGTAAATCTGGCATACATAGTGTTGAATGAATGCAGGCACAAGAATGCATCCTGTGTAATTCCATTTATAAAATGTTTAAAGCTAAGCGAAACTAATCTATGGTGTAGGGTCCAGCCCTATGGGGCTTTGAAGGTGTTCTCCCCGTGTGCGGGAGATGGTAAGAAATAAAGACACAAGACAAAGAGATAAAGAGAAAACAGCTGGGCCCGGGGGACCACTACCACCAAGATGTGGAGACCGGCAGTGGCCCCAAATAGCTGGGCGTGCTGATACTTATTGCATACAAGACAAGGGGGCAGGGTAAGGAGGGTGAGTCATCCAGGTGATTGATAAGGTCAAGCAAGTCACGTGATCATGGGACAGGGGGCCCTTCGCTTTTAGGTAGCCAAAGCAGAGAGGGAAGGCAGTATATGTCAGCATTTTCTTCTATGCACTTATAAGAAAGATCAAAGACTTTAAGACTTTCACTATTTCTTCTACCGCTATCTACTGAGAACTTCAAAGAGGAACCAGGAGTATGGGAGGAACATGAAAGTGGACAAGGAGCGTGACCAATGAAGCACAGCACGACAGGGAGGGGTTTAGGCCTCCGGATGACTGCAGGCAGGCCTGGATGATATCCAGCCTTCCACAAGAAGCTGGTGGAGCAGAGTGTTCCCTGACTCTTCCAAGGAAAGGGAGACTCCCTTTCACGGTCTGCTAAGAAACGGGTGCCTTCCCAGGCACTGGCATTACTGCTTGACCAAGGAACCCTCAAGCAGCCCTTATGCGGGCGTGACAGAGGGCTCACCTCTTGCCTTCTAGGTCACTTCTCACAATGTCCCTTCGGCACCTGACCCTATACCCACCGGTTATTCCTTGGTTATGTTAGTAATACAACTAAGAGTAATATTAAAAGCTAATGATTAATAATGTTTATACTAATGATTGATAATGTCCATGATCATCTCTATATCGAATTTGTATTATAACTATTCTTATTCTATTTTCCTTATTATACTGTAACGGTTTGTGCCTTCAGTCTCTTGCCTCGGCACCTGGGTAATCCTTCGCCCACACTATGGCATGTTAAGTCAGGATAAGGCTTTTCTTTGGAAAAGATGGAGGAGGGAGTGACTGGAAGGAGGTTTTGGGCAGGAGGTTTTGCTATGCTAGCAGTGTTAGAGATGCCCACATGATTTTTGAAACATTTAATTATTTCTGATTAAACTCTTCAGTAACCTAAGAATATAATTATATTTTCTTAACATAATAATTACTATCTAACAGCCAATAATATCTCTGTTAAAGGATTAACAAAGATCCAAGGGTGTTCCAGAATGTCTATACTAGCAGAATCCAGCTCAAATTGAGTCTAACTATACTTATCTGGTATAGACTGGTTCAAGTAGATTAAACCATTGCCAATTTCTCCATGTAACTTCAAACTGATCCAAATAATTTAAAATTAACCCAGACTATCTCTTTGCACAACTAATATCTGAATGTTAAAATTGAAGTTATCATTGCCTTTTTTACAGAGAAAGACAGACTCAGCGAGAGGCGCATAGCGAAAGTTTTGGCATTAGACTGCCTAGCTCTCTCACTTACTATGAACTCAAGTGTATGACTTAACATCTCTAAACCTCTTCTCTAAAAGCGTAAAATAATAGTACCTATCAGATAGAATAATTATTAAGACTAACTAAGGTATTATATGTATTTAGCCCAATGACTAGGCATTCAAATCAGGAAGCGCTCAATGAATATTTGCTACTATTATTATGATCCATTTCATCAGTCAGTGGAGGACAAGCTCTACCATCGTAACAGATAACCCCTGATATCAGTGGCTTAACACAACCAAGCTTTGTTTTTTGCTTCTATCTGGGGCTCAGAGGAGTCAGAGAGCTTTTCTTGGCAGCTGTCCTGTAGTGATCACTTGGGGATGTCAGCTGGTTCTTTATTGCCAGTCTGTCCTCTCAGAGGTTTCTAGCTTCCAACCACACAATGTAAGAATACATGGAGAATTTACACCATCTCTTTACTGCCTCACATTGCCGTCGGCAAATCTCTGTCACATGGTTTCTGCCAACCAATGCTAACCCTACGGGGCCTGGGAAATGCCTGGGAAGAACCTATGGGATGAACACATAACATTGTCTCCCTCTTCATACCGAGGTTCATGCTGAGGTAGGCAGCAGGGGTGTTGCTTGGGCAAGATTTCTGATCCAGCCTAATAGACACGGCCTCCTACGCAGTTCTGGACAGTTGTTTTAGTGTAGAAATGTGGGCCCATCACCTAATTCTTCAAGGGAAGCTAGACATCTTGATATTTAATTAATTAATTTTTTTTTTTTTTTGTATTTTTAGTAGAGACGGGGTTTCACCATGTTTCGATCTCCTGACCTCGTGATCCGCCCGCCTCGGCCTGCCAAAGTGCTGGGATTACAGGCGTGAGCCACCACGCCTGGCTCTGAAATCTTGATATTTAAATGTTGACAGCCAATCCTATTTGAGAGAGTGAGAGTGAGAAGGAGAGTGACTGTGCTGGCCAAATTAAATAGAATCCATATGTTGAATATCAGGTAACAACTCTGATTTCATCCCACTCTTCCATCAGATAAATAGGGAAGCTAAAGCCCAAGGGGAAAAGTAATTCGCAAAACCACTATAAACACTGACAGAATCATCAGTGCCCAAACCCCAGTCTGTGCTCTTTGCTCTGAAACATGGCTATAGCAAGCCCATCCTTTTCCTCCCACTCTTGATGTTCCCAGACTCAGCAGCCTCACTTCAAAAAGAGCCATTCTTGGCAATGACAGGTATGAGAACTGCACCAGTGGAAAGCCTGGCCCAGTCAGGCTGTTGGTGCAGGTACAGTGAGCAGGAAGTCCCAGGGCCATTGCCTATTTATTGGTGATTTGTATATCCTTTTGTACTAAGTGCCTGTTTCTATCTCTAAATTATTTTCTACTAGCTTACCTGTCTTGCTGATTTGTAAGAGTTCTGTATGTATTCTGAATAATTGTTCTTTGAAAAGCTTGTATGTGTTGCACATATTTTAAGACCTTGCTCTTAAGGTCCTCTGAGTATGTTCACTCCAGGAGAAACAAATCATGGGGAACAGAGGGGCTGGAGAGGATGGAGGTGGTATAGCACTCCAACACTTAATGCTTGCAACAGTCACCTTCACTGTCCACTCTGCCACCCCAAGGCTGCTGAAAGAATCTGGTGGTCAAGGGTAATCTGATAGTGACACTTGGACACCTGAGGTACCTAAGTCACAGGTTCTATCTGACCTTCAGACACGAGATGGCTCACAGCATTTGGAGAAACTGGAGGAGTTTCATCATAACAAATGGTGCACAACAGCTAAATTTCTCCTAGACACCAGATTATTGATGTTTTATTATGGTTTTAGTTTATTTATTTGTTCTTGTTAGTGGGGGGGTCAGATATTGAGAGTGCTTTTGTCAGAGACGCTTGAACCAGAGCAACTCCATCTTGTGTAGGGGATGGGTAAAATAAGGCTGAGACCTGCCGGGCTGCATTCCCAGGAGGTTAAGGCATTCTTAGTCACAGCATGAGACAGGAGGTCTGCACAAGGCGCAGGTCATAAAGACCTTGCTGATGAAACAGGTTGCAGTAAAGAAACCAGCTAAAACCCACCAAAACCAGGATGGCAATGATAGTGACCTCTGGTCGTCCTCACTACTACACTCCCACCAGTGCCATGACAGTTAACAAATGCCATGGCAACGACAGGAAGTTACCCAATATGATCTAAAAAAGGCAGGCCAGAATTATTTACCCCTTGTTTAGCATATAATCAAGAAGTAGCCATAAAAATGGGCAACCAGCAACCCGATGGACTGCTCTGTCTATGGAGGAGCAGCCATCATTCTATTCCTTCACTTTCATTATAGACTTACTTTCACTCTACTCTATGGACTCGCCCTGAATTCTTTTGCATGAGATCCAAGAACCCTCTCTTGGGGTCTGGATCTGGTTCCCTTTCTGGTAACACTTCTGGGCTTGGATAACTTGTGAGAGGCAGTGAGAAGAAACATAAGGCCTCTCTCCCTCACCTTACCTCACCAGAAGGTAAGAAAAGGTGAGAAACAAGGAGGTTTTCCTTTGCAAAGCCAAAGGGAAGAGAGTGGGTCGAGGGGCGGGGAGTTGCACAGCCCTCCAACACTTAATGCCTTCAATAGTCACCCTGACTGCCTCCTCTCCCAGCCCAAGGCTGCTGGAAGAATTTGGTGGCCATGAGCAGTCTGGTAGTGACATGGGGACACCTGAAGCACTGACTCACAAGTCCTACCTCTCTCTCAGAAATGAGGCAGCTCATAGCACTTGCAGGAGCTAGAGGAGTTGCATCTGTCTTACCCTGCCAAACTTCAGGGTGGAGTGGAAACCTGAGCCTACAGGCTCACTTTTCCTCATAGATGGATTCAGATCTGGCCCTACACCCCCTCCTGCCCTACAACCACATACACCAGTCTGGGCTGGAAGCAGCGCCTATTGGAGGAGGGGGAGGAGTCTCTTTCCCACCCTGATCATTCCTGTGTCTCCATCTTCCCAACACCTGCCCCAGTCTGGTTGCCTGAGAGACACGGAGTAAGGGTGGTTGGAAATGCGCAAGGAGTTAGGCAGGTGGTCCCAGAGTTTCCCTAATCACATGCACACAATGGGTCCCCCGTAGGCCAACTACTGACACTGTTGTTGACCTTGTATCCTGATCTGGATTCAATTTTCATGAGAGCTCTACTAGTTACTCAGGTGAGTTACTTAATCTTCCTAAGTCTCAGTTTCTTAAACTGTAAAATTAGGACAATAATATAAACTTTACATGATCTGAGTATTAAGTGAGATGCATCAAAAACTATGTATTTTAAGCATCAAAAACTATGAACATAGTATGTGCTCAAGAAATGAGAAATAATAATAACAATAATAATAATAATAATAATAATAATCATCATCATCATCATCATCCTGATTCTCTGAGGTTAGATTTCTAGGGAATAGTCCAGATGAGCCTGAAGCCTAGATCTGCCATTCCAGCATACTTCTCTGCCTCTCAACTTAGTTTCTCTTCATCTAACACTTGTCCAGGGTGTAGTGGGACCCAATTTGTTAAAATTATGTAAAGAGTGTGTGCATCTGTGTTCATGAGGTATATGGACCTATAACTTTCTTTTCTTGTAATATCTTATGGGTTGTTTTTTTTTTTTTTTGTATCAGAGTGGTGGTGCTCACAAAATGAGTTAGGAACTATTCCTTCCACTTACATTTTTCTAGAAGACTTAGTGCAGACTTTGAGTATGTCTTTCTTAAATGATTGGTAGAATTCACAAGTTAATCCATCTGCACTGGAGTTTCCCTTGTGGAAAGGTTTTTTATTTTATTTTAAGTTCTGGGATACATGTGCAGAATGTGCAGGTTTGTTCCATAGGTATACATGTACCATGGTGGTTTGTTGAACCCATCAACCTATCATTTACATTTGGCGTTTCTCCTAATGCTATCTCTCCCCTGGGAGAAAATTTTTCCAATCTATCCATCTGACAAAGGGCTAATATCCAGAACCTACAAGGAACTTAAACAAATTTACCAGAAAAAAACAACCCCATCAAAAAGTGGCAAAAGATATGAACATACACTTTTCAAAAGAAGATATTTATGTGGCCAAGAAACCTACGAAAAAAAGCGCATCATCACTGGTCATTAGAGAAATGCAAATCAAAACCACAATGAGATACCATCTCACGCCAGTTAGAATGGTGATCACTAAAAAGTCAGGAAACAACAGATGCTGGTGAGGATGTGGAGAAATAGAAACATTTTTACACTGTTGGTGGGAGTTTAAATTAGTTCAACCATTGTGGAAGAGAGTGTGGCTATTCCTCAAGGATCTAGAACCAGAAATACCACTTGACCCAGCCATCCCATTACTGGGTATATATCCAAAGGATTATAAATCATTCTATTATAAAGACACATGCACACGTATGTTTACTGCAGCACTATTCACAATAGCAAAGACTTGGAACCAACCCAAATGTCCATCAATGACAGACTGCATAAAGAAAATGTGACACATATACACCATGGAATACTATGCAGCCATAAAAAAGGATGAGTTCACATCCTTTGCAGGGGCATGGATGAAGCTGGAAACCATCATTCTCAGCAAACTAACAGGAACAGAAAACCAAACACCGTATGTTCCCACTCATAAGTGGAAGTTGAACAATGAGAACATATGGGCACAGGGAGGTGAGCATCACACAAGGGCCCCATACCACATAAATGTAGAAATTTATAATGCAATCCTGCATTAATTACCATAAATAACCCAGCTGCTCTAGACCAGGAACCTTGGAGGTATGGATTAGGAATAAGAATCTCAGGAAGGGATCCCATGGGATGGTTAGCTCTTAGACTAGTCACCAACTCCATCCTGAGCCCACACAGGATTATTATAACTCTCAGTCCCACTACTTCCTTTAACCCATCAGACAATGACCCTAAGAGAGTAAAAATAATTATGGTAACTGACTGAATCTGACTTTAGAAATTAAGACTGACTATGGGGATGTAAATGCCTGGGTTGAATGGGTCAGATTTTCAGTACTAGTCTTAATAAGAGAGACTGTTATGCATGCTCTGCTGGGCAGCCTCAGGCACAAGTGGTTCCATTTCCCCTAGGATGGGATACCAATCCTGATGGAATGTGTTGCATGTTGGCTACATACCAGGACAGGGATGCATGGGGAAACGAGACTTGCAAAAGTCTATCATTGCTCTTTCTCACCTTGTGGAGATCAGACCCTAGAGCAATCCCCTCATTCTCCATAGGAAATATGAACCACTCCTCTTGCCTCTATAGGCAGGGGGTAGAGTTCAATAAGCCCGTAGGAGAACTCTCAACTTGTACCCACATACTAAACATTACTGGTGAGTCAAACAAAGGCAACTACTCGGCTATTCATATACCCTGGGCTGATGTCTGGTGGTATTGTGGAAAGAGGAACCTCCATGACCTATTACCATCCAGTTGGACCAGGACTTGTGCCTTAGTTCAATTGGTCATTCCATTCACCCTGGCATTCCATAAGATCCTCGAGAATCCACTGGCCATCAAAGTCGGAGAGATCTAACAAATTCTTTTGATCCCAACATTTATATTGACTCAATAGGAGTCCCTAAAGGAGTACCTAATAAATATAAGGCCCAAAGCCAAATAACTGCTGGGTTTAAATCAGCAATCTTCTGGTGGTCAACTACTAATCAAAATGTGAATTGGATTAATTACCTCTATTATAATCAACAACGATTCATCAACTATACTTGAGATGCTCTCAGAGGAGTGGCTAGTCAGTTAGATGCCACCAGCCAAATGGCCTGGGAGAACAGACTTGCACTAGACATGATCTTAGCAGAAAAAGGGGATGTATGCATCATGCCGGGTGGAAAAGTGTTGCACTTTCATTCCTAACAATACTCCCCCAGATAAAACCATCACAAAGGCATTATAAGGGTTAAGAACTTTAGCCAATGAATTGGCAGAAAATGCCAGAATTAATGACCCGTTTACTGATTGGCTAGAGAGTTGGTTCGGGAAATGAGAAGGAATGGTAGCCTCCATTCTAACATTCCTTGTAACAGTGGCTAGAGTCCTAACAGCTGTAGGGTGTTGCATTGTCCCGTGTTAGAGGGTTAACCCAAAAATTAATCGAAACAGTCATCAACAGACAAATGCCCATAACATACCAACTATTATTAGAAACTAAATCAGATCTACTGTATTGTAATGAAGAGAGTTAACAGCTCTTGAAATGATTTCAGGACCAAAGGACACAAAAATTAATGTGGAAATGGGACCAATAGAAGTAAAAAGAAAAAGAGGAGGGAACTGAAGGAAATAATGTATACAGTGGTCCACTGTCAAGACAAAGTGCCTTTCTCACAGGAGGACAAGACAGGCAGATTGCCTGAGCCCAGGAATTCGAGACCAGCCTGAGCAACATAGTGAGACCCTGTCTCTACAAAAAATATTTTTAAAAATTAACTGGGCATGGTGGCACATGCCTGTAGTCCCAGCTACTCAGGAGGCTGAGGTGGGAGGATCGTTTGAGCCTGGGAGGCAGAGGTTGCAGTGAGCCAAGACTGTACCACTGCACTCCGACCTGGGTGACAGAGCGAGACCTTGTCTCAAAAAAGAAAAGAAAAAAAAAACCCCAAAACCCAAAACCCTAGAGGTAGATACTATTATCTCCTTTATACAGATAAAGAAATGGAGGCACAAGAAGATGGAATAAATTTCCAAATGTGCCCCAACTAGAAAGTTACATGGCTGAGAGTTGAACCCAGGTAGCATAGTTCCAAGGCCCAGGCTCTTATCTATTATATTGTGCCACATCCCAAGTAGCCAACTGAGATTTCTGAAACTTAGCTGACATAATGGATGGGACACTATTGAGGAAAGTTGAAAAGATTTAGGATTATTATTCTAAGTCACAACTATTGGGCCAGATCCTTGACATCCAAATGTGTTTCTTGGGAACTTGTTAAGAAAGTTGCACTGATGCATGCTATAGATCATCCTCACCAGCATTCTGTAGCCTAAACAAACAGCAATGTAGAATGGAATATTAACTTCACAATAAATGTTTGTTGAGTGATTTTTTTCCCCAGCTCCACCCCCATTCTTGGTCTGCAATCTCCCAAACTCTTCTTTCAGATCGATTTCACTTTCATGAGCTCCTCTCCTATTTCCACTGTGTCTACCCCAACTGTGATTTCCAGTAACTCAGACTTTTATTTACAAGGAGAGTGTCTTGGTTTCCACAAATGACTTAGCCTTAAACTTCCTCTGCTACCAGAAATCATGAGGACAGTGGGAAATGCCCTGAACTTTAGCCTTGACTTAATTTGTGAAGATCTTAGAAAAAACACCTTATCTCTTTGGAGCTTAGTTCTCCCATATTTAAAATGGAGATGATGACCACATCTGACTTTGGAGGTGACAGAGCAGGAGCATCGCCATCTTGGACAAGCCCCTTATTCTAAAGTTTGCCTTAATAAATAACCGCCTAAATCTAAAGGGCATTAGCCTAATGGCTGAGGTCAGCATGATCATAAACCATAAATAACATCTCCAACCAGAAACATTCCAAACTCCTCCCCGACCAGAGACATGCTAGCCGAGATAACTCCCCTCTGAGCTGGAAAGATATCTGCCCCAAGATAACCACCCCTCCTCCCAGAGAGATTCCAACCCCGCCATAAACTTCTCCACACACATAAACATTCCAAGCTTCTGAGAAGCCCCCTCACCCTAAAACCAATGTATACTCTTAGTCTGTAAGAGAAAGTGCTCTTGACTGAAATCAGCCAGGAGTGCCTCTCAGGTTTTATCTAAAGAAAACCTGTCTTTAACTGATAGCCCTGTTTCGTGTTTCTTTTCCTCTTTAACTCTTACAGGAGGTATAATAAAATTATTTTTAAGCTCAAAAGGTAACAGGACTTAAAAGTTAAATAACTGTATATGTTATCACTAACTTCAAACTGTTATCCTAGAAAATGTTCATTATTGATAGTAGCTTGTATTTGTCAACTTCACATGTTAAAATCAGTGGTCTCGATCTCCTGACCTCTGATCCGCCCGCCTCGGCCTCCCAAAATGCTGGGATTACAGGCATGAGCCACTGCGTCCAGCAATTTTTTTTTTTTTTTTACACAGAGTCTCACTCTGTTGCCTAGGCTGGAGTGCAGTGATACAATCTCAGCTTGCTGCAATCTCCACCTCCAGAGTTCAAGCGATTCTCCTGCCTCAGCCTCCTGAGTAGCTGGGATTGCAGGTGCCTATCACCACGCCCAGCTAATTTTTGCATTTTTATTTAGAAGTGGGGTTTCACCATGTTGGTCAGGCTGGTCTCAAATTCCTGACCTGAAGTGATCTGCACGCCTCGGCCTCCCAAAGTGCTGGGATTACAGGTGTAGCCACTGTGCCTGGGCAATTTTTTTTATTTTTAGTAGAGATGGGGTTTCGCCATGTTGGCCAGTGCCTGCGGGACAAGACCGAGGGCGCCATGGAGGTGTTCCTCTAGGGCCCGCTCCTCACTCTCACTGTCGCTAAGCTGCTTCCGCAGGGTGCCCAGCAGGTCCTGGCTTGCCTCATAGCGCCCACGCATGTCCTGGGGCGTGGAGATCACAGAGCCTAGGGGGGTCCTTCGAGGCCTCCAGAGCCTACCTACTCTCTTCTGGTTCCAGGGATACACACTAGCCAACGCCAGGCGGGGTGCAGGGCCTGGACCTGGCCCAATAGTTGTGACTTAGAATAATAATCCTAAATCTTTTCAACTTTCCTCAATAGTGTCCCATCCATTATGTCAGCTAAGTTTCAGAAATCTCAGTTGGCTACTTGGGATGTGGCACAATATAATAGATAAGAGCCTGAGCCTTGGAACTATAGGGGCCTAGGCCTGAGAGCCAGGCTTCTGCTCCCCTCCTATGTGCCCTCACCACCCTCTGAACCCTCATCTCCCTGGGGTCCCGGACAACTCCTATCAAAGCCCCCTGACGCCTGACAAACCCCCAGGCACACTCGTCTCCTGGGTTCTGACCCCACATCCAAGGCTCCCAGGCTCCTCCCCCTTGCATCCGGGTTCCACTCTCAGACTCCTCCCTACCCTGGCTCTGCCCCTAGCTCC